>NC_089181.1:647535-857535 GCF_947507565.1 Oscarella lobularis | reverse complement strand
CGTTCGAGACCAAGAATTACAAGGGTCTATCCCCAGCACGACAAAGTTTGCGAGATTACCCGCACCTATCGGAGCAGGACGACGACTTATTGACTTTGTCAGTGTAGCGCGCGTGCGGCCCAGGACATCTAAGGGCATCACAGACCTGTTATTGCCTCAAACTTCCATCGACTAGACGCCGATAGTCCCTCTAAGAAGTCGACCGTCGCGTCCGAAGACGCAACGTGACTAGTTAGCAGGTTAAGGTCTCGTTCGTTATCGCGATTAGGCAGACAAATCACTCCACCAACTAAGAACGGCCATGCACCACCACCCATAGAATCAAGAAAGAGCTCTCGATCTGTCAATCCTCGCTATGTCTGGACCTGGTGAGTTTCCTCGTGTTGAGTCAAATTAAGCCGCAGGCTCCACTCCTGGTGGTGCCCTTCCGTCAATTCCTTTAAGTTTCAGTCTTGCGACCATACTCCCCCCGGAACCCAAAGCCTTTGATTTCTCACAAGGTGCCGAAGGAGTCGTACGATTGACGTCCTCCGATCCCTAGGCGGCATCGTTTATGGTTGGAACTACGACGGTATCTAATCGTCTTCGAGCCTCCAACTTTCGTTCCTGATTAATGAAAACATCCTTGGCAAATGCTTTCGCACGCGTTCGTCTTTCATAAATCCAAGAATTTCACCTCTGACAATTCAATACGAATGCCCCCGACTGTCCCTATTAATCATTACCTCGGTCCCCAAAACCAACAAAACAAGACCGAAAGGTCCTCTTCCGTTATTCCATGCTAATCTATTCAAGCTTGACCGCCTGCTTTGAACACTCTAATTTACTCAAAGTAAAGGTCTCCAGTCGCCGGCACGCGCAATTAAGAGCACGCCGGCTCCTCGAGAAGAAGACCGACTCGACCAGTGACACGCCGTCAAGCGGACCGATCGAGTCGGCCTGAAATCCAACTACGAGCTTTTTAACTGCAACAACTTTAATATACGCTATTGGAGCTGGAATTACCGCGGCTGCTGGCACCAGACTTGCCCTCCAATTGTTCCTCGTTAACGGATTTAAATTGGACTCATTCCAATTACGAGACTTGAAAAAGCCCCGTATTGTTATTTATTGTCACTACCTCCCCGTGTCGGGATTGGGTAATTTGCGCGCCTGCTGCCTTCCTTGGATGTGGTAGCCGTTTCTCAGGCTCCCTCTCCGGAATCGAACCCTAATTCTCCGTCACCCGTTGCAACCATGGTAGGCCAATACCCTACCATCGAAAGTTGATAGGGCAGAATCTTGAATGATCCGGCGCCGGCGCAAAGGCCGTGCGCTCCAAACAGTTACTATGAATCGTCCGAAACGGGACCGAAATCCCGATTGGTTTTGAATCTAATAAATACAACCCTTCCGCAAAAGTCGGGCATCGACGCATGTATTAGCTCTAGAATTACCACGGGTATCCAAGTGGTAAGAGACCATCAAATAAACTAAAACTGATTTAATGAGCCATTCGCAGTTTCGCCGTATAAGAACGCTTATACTTAGACATGCATGGCTTAATCTTTGAGACAAGCATATGACTACTGGCAGGATCAACCAGGTAACTGCCTTTCCGAAGCACAGTGTGCGCCGTCGCTCGACGGACGATCCGGAGATCCGCCCGTCGAGCGAGGCATTCGCACCCATAACACACTTTCTCTCGATCGTCGAAGATCCGCGATCGAACGACGCGAGATTCAAAACACTTTCTGCCGCCTTTTCTCTGACTATCCTGCATCGAGACGACGGCTACGAGGCCTGCGTCTGCGATGCGCGATGACACGCTCCACTCGCGTGGTGCCGTGTCGTCGGATTGCCTGATATTGTTTCACACAACTACGCGTATTCACGCGCCCCTTCGACTCACGATCGACAGACCCTCGTGCTGCGCGAGAATCGTAGCGATTGCACGCGGACAGCTGAGCCGCCTGCACTCTTTCCACTGTCTATCGGTACGGATTCGGAGCAGCGTCAGTATTACCACTGATCAAGACTGCTCGCGATCGGTACTGATACTCGGGTCAAATCGGATATCATTAATCGGTATTTCCATTTCCAGAGAGTAGTACCCCCTTACTATATGCCAAAAAAACGGGGTTTTGTCCTTAATAACTTCGACGCTACGGCGTGTAAGGCCGTCGCTCGAAAATACGAATGCCGTCTTCAAAAACACGTTTTATGCATAGTAACAGTACATCAAAATTTGTAATTGAATTTTTGCAACCAACCGGAAACGATTAATTTAATTACACCGCCGTTTTCGTCGAATAAACGGACCTCGATAGTTCCTTTTTAAAAAATTTTGGGAACGCCTACTATTGAGGTGCAAGTGTCTTCATACCCTGTCCGTTGCTAGGCTCGCCTACGCAATCTCCTCCCCTTTTGATGACGTCTGGGTGACGTCACTGACCACTAACAACTTAAACGCGACCACGTGTTATAGAGCAATATCGATAATGACGTCACTAATGCGATTATTCGCAACTGCCCCGCCTAGGAATTAGGCAACGCGTGCCAATGCCCTAATTAGTTCCGCAGTCGAAAATTCTACATTTTCTGTGACCCAAATATACTGAACTCTTCAGTCAATGCAATAGACTTCGATCTGTTCAGAAAATTTCGTCTCAGGAGCTATTTCAGCAAAGCTACAACGTTTTTTCGACTTTTTACAACATTCCGGCGACCGTTTCTATGTCGATCGCTATTTCAACATTCACTACTTCTGTTTACAAAGGCGATCGATATCCTAAGACGTCTCGAAGTGCACTAGTCGCGGTGACCTCGCATACACGCCTATTGGGCGTGGAACACCTCCACAAATGAGCGCACGAGACGTCGACACAGCAAGACTGCCAAATTTCTGTTTCCTAAAACTCTACTCCACAGCTCGTGGAAGACACGGTGAAATGAGAGCAAGGATGCTTATCTATTGGAGTTGCCGTGAAATCTCTTCGCCCCTTCGTTTCTTGTCAGCTGGTAACCGCGACTTGCCATGCGCGATTGGCGCGAAACCGTAGCGCCTGGCGCGCCCACTGTTAAGTTGGACGTAGGCTCCAGACGCGGTCAAAAAATTCTCTGCATACCGGGACTTCAACTATGCAACACCAATGATACTACCGCGCACTGCCTGCTGCTAACCTGCGCAGATTGATCTTTCTAACCAGTCCCGTTTTTTGATATTTCTCAATTTCTTCTTTCTAGTCATGTTACGAACAACTATTCTACTTTGAAGAATCCCCCAAGAGGTCTGGACGTGCTCTAGTCGCGATGACCTTGCATACACGCCTATTAGTCGTGGGACACCTCCACAAATGAGCGCACGAGACGTCGACGCAGCGAGACTACCAAACGTTTTTTTTGCTAAAACTCCACCTCACAGCTCGTGGAAGACACGGCAAAATGAGAGCAAGAATTCCTATCTATTGGAGTTGCCGTGAAATCTCTTCGCCTCTTCTTTTCTTGTCCGCTGGTAACCGCGACTTTCCATGCGCGATTGGCGCGAAACCGTAGCCTCTGGCGCGCCCACTGTTAAGTTGGACGTAGGCTCCAGACGCAGTCAAACATATTCTCTGCATACCGGGACTTCAACTATGCAACACCAAGGATACTACCGCGCACTGCCTGCTGCTAATCTGCGCAGATTTAACTTTTCTAACCAGTACCGTTTTTTAGTATTTCGCGACTTCTACCTTCTAATAAAGTTAAGAACGACTATTCTACTTTGAAGAATCCCCCAAGACGTCTCGAAGTACTCTAGTCGCGATGACCTTGCATACACGCCTATTAGTCGTGAGACACCTCCACAAATGAGCGCACGAGACGTCGACGCAGCGAGACTACCAAACTTTTTTTTGCTAAAACTCCACTTCACAGCTCGTGGAAGGCAGTGCAAAATGACAGCAAGAATATCTTTCTATTGGAGCTGCCGTGAAACGTCTTCGCCCTTTCATCTCTTGTCCGCAAATAACCGCGACTTGCTATGCGCGATTGGCGCGAAACCGCAGCGCCTGGCGCGCCCACTGTTAAGTTGGACATAGCTCCAGACGCGGTCAAATTCTCGGGACCTCAACTATGCAACACCAAGAATACTACCGCGCACTGCTTGCTGCTAACCTGCGCGGATTGGCCTTTCTAAGCAGTGTCGTGTTTTCGATTTTTCGCGATTTCTACATTCTACGCAGCGAAGAAGCACGTCGTTTCGATATCGCACCTCTTCGGAGCCTCGTACGCGCTTTGCTCTTTTTGCGATTACATTTAACCTTGTTTGAAAACGCTTTGGCTAATTTTGGAGTCGCGGAAGCCTTTCTTGCATAGCAACCTAATGATTTCGTATCGGAGGTCACGAGACTGTCGTTCACCGTTTCAAGATTGCCGAAAAACTGAGCTCGGCCCTCACAGGCCACGCCCACAGAAAATGCTGCTGAAATAGATAAGACGTTTCGTACGTCGGCTTCGTACCCGCCTTTGAAACTGAGGCTTTGCGGGACGACGTAGAAAAGTTACAACAGCACATGATCTCATCAGAGAGATAATTCTATCTATGATCTATGGTCTCTTATAAAGAACAAGAGAGTTAAAATATGTACGTGCTAGTGAATTAATTTTAAGGAAATTCGGGATTTCAGTCTCAGCCCTTGCAGCAGGCAAATCTGCTGATCATCCCAGCGAATCACCGAGACTTGACAGTCGAATGATTCGATTTTTAAGCCGAAGAGAACGGTGGAGTTTTCGCAGTGTTATGGCAACTAGAATGACAGCAGCAAAGAAGTAGGCAATCTGAAATGCAGAGATCTCCAGTTCTGAATCTAGAGGCTGCAAGAAAAAGTCTACGCCAGTTCTGCATAGAACTCTCCAAAACTTACTTCAGCCATGTGCGGTAGCGGGTCTTTGAGAAAACGCTGCTTCATCTTCCAGTCAAACAAGAATTGAAAGAAAGCATCATACATTGGAAAGACACCCTCCAGCTCTCCCTATGACATTCCATCAATAAACAGGTGAGTAGTGAAATTTATTTTTTCCTTTACCTGTAGACCGGTACTTGTCGGATTAAACAGATCGAAGCACGTGTCATCGTCATCGCTGTCCTCTTTATCGCGGCCCCACAGCTCAACGGCGAGCGAGAAAGGCATCTGCAAAAGTTAAAAAACCCGAGAAAATCCACCACGTGCCCGACTCACGTTCCGCTTCCCAGCCATGTAATCAAACGAAGCACCGTCGGCGGGATAGCTACTCAATTCATAGCCCACTCCATAGGAAAATTGTGCACCAGCAGCCGACGCCATTGCGGCAGCCAAACGCAGTTCCTCTTCTTCGTTGTGATGACGCCTCTTGATCTTTCTCGATAAACTGTCTAAGAATGACCACATAGTGACGCAACGGATCACCAACATATGTCTATCATCATATAGGTACCTGAAAACGGAACGTATATCTGCTTTATGCCGGAATGGAAAGAGACAAATGCGTCAAAGGAATGACGAGTAGCAACGTTTCGTAGGAGTTGCGCTTCAGGCTCGGAGAACGGGTAGAGTCCTCTGTACTCTTCGTCTCTGCTATCGTTGGAGCTTCCACCGCCTCCGAAACACCAGTCGAAATTTCGATTCACGTCCACTCCCGTAGCAGTTCCTCTCCAGCAGTAGTTGTTCGTCTTCTCGACGTACAGTCGACCGTCCGGATTGAGCATGGGCACAATGAAGACGTCAAAATTATCCAAGATGAAAGACGCCGACTTTGCCGAGTTTTCGTTTTTCGCCTGTAACGTCTTCTTCAGAAAGTGAAGCATGCTTTCGACGGGAAAAAATTCTCGGGCGTGTTCCCCGTAGGAGAAGAGAATTTTGATTTTTCGTTTCTCCGATGCGGAAAAGTTGGTCAGTCTCAGAACAAAGACGGGATTGGCGAGACGCGACTTGTACGAGTCGTCCAATCGAACGAATCCCTCGTGTGCCGCCGAAAACGAGCCGAGAAAGCGGATCAACGACGAAACGTTGTGATAGTGTTCGTAATCGGGAACGTAACGTTCGACAACGCGTTGTACGTCACGACAGAAACCTAGAGCAAACCAAGTCGAAGCGCACAGCAGCAGCAAGAAACATCCGACGGCGGCCATTCATCGTCCAAGAGAAAAAGGTCCCGTATCGGCATGTTTCGTTTCTCTCTGATTCGACGCCATCTGAGCGACTGCTTTCGTTTGAATCGGTATGTGTACAAAGTGGATCATTAATCCGCTACAAGAGTCTACCAAGGAAAAGTGTATGCGGCCCCATTGCAAGGATTCGAATTAGAAAGCGAATGCCGTGCGGGTAGCGTGTCTCGACGTGTCGAGGACCTCTTCACGACTTCGAAGCCTTACGGTTGACTCGTTTCGCCCTTCGCACACAGCGAGTGCCTTCCGATTATTTCAGACTCTGATAACGCCAAAGCATGCAGACGTAGAAACAATTGCTGTTGCCTGTGCTCAATTTCTGCACGCTAGGAATATTGTCTACCTCTTCCGTTGCGTTGCGGAAGCTATCGACTCAAAAGCTTACACTGACTACATCCTGTACATTTACGTTTCCATCTTAGAAGCCTTGTGAAGAGAGGAATCTAAAGCATTTAATATTTCATTTGATGGGCGTAGGTATACATGCACCTGCAAACAAATTTTGAGCCCACCTGGCAAACAGATGTTGAGCCAATTCAGCTATTCATTGACAATTAGGAATCAGTACCAATCATACCGTGATCGTGCTGCCTAGCAGTTTTCTTCTTTCTGAGAGTGATGAAGATAATACCACATATCTAGCAACCAGGCCCTGGCCTATAAAAACCTATGGCAGACCTGGTACGCGCAGGTTGGGCCACAGCGAAAGACGACCGTGCATGTTTTTAACTAAACACCGAGAGTTTATGCAATGCAGACATTTCGCGTATATGAAAACCATCGCTGCACTAGCTGGCAGTTCCTGCACAGCTGCAATGCATCGCGTCGTCGTTCAGTTGGCCATCTATTTCGTCGCACTCTGTGACGTCGAACAAGGGCAAACTACCGCCACTGGTCGTTGGAAAAGTGTGTTAAAAGAGGACTTGGACTGGGAGCAAAACTCTCCGTCTACGGGGGGATACGCATTCCCAACCCAACGCGCTGCAACGTATCGACGAAAGGCGAATCCTTCGCAAGCCAAAACTCGAATACTGTTCGTCGACTACCGAGGCGTTACGTGGACTTACTCGCAGGAAACAGCATCATGGACGGCACTTTCCCTCGTGACCAACTTTATTTACCTGAGAGGAAATTCGATTACCAGTCTTTGCGAAACTAGAGTTCTTATCTTCGGTGGATACAAGAAAACAAAAACCAACGGACATTTCAAAAAATCGTGGAACAAAAAATTATGGCTTTTTGACGGCGAAAGTGAAGAGTGGACTACTGTTAAAAATGTGAAGAACGCTCCTACGGCCCGCCATCACCACAGGGCATTCACACAGCTCAGAAAGGAGAGCAAATGCAAATGCAAGATGTCAATGTTTGTGTACGGCGGTTTGTCTGAAAGTTATAACAAGCAGCTAGATGATTTCTGGGAGCTTCAGTGTGTAGACGACCAAAGAATGAAATATCAATGGATAAAACTGCTCGATCTGGGTAGGCAAAAGCCTTCTCTTGCCCGTCTGCGTGCATTTTCAGTACACAATAAAGAAATTCGCTGGATAGAATATAGCATCAAGAGAACGTACAACTTGAACTTTACGAAGAAAAAGAGATGGTATTCAAAAATAATCAAGAACGCTTGCCCAAAAAAAGTACATTTCTCCGCTCGAGAGGACATGGTCTATGACGAAGAACACCAACTTCTCATATTCCATTTACAGCGCTCTTTTCTAGGAGTGTACGATGTAAATAAAAACCAGTTTTACTGCTTAGAAATCAACGTTGAACCCAGAATGAAGATACTAGTTCCCGCAAAGATTCTGCTAGTACACAAAGAAATACTTCTTGTATCTCTACAGCCGCCTGATGCCAATGCCAAAGCTCAAATCAAAATTTCGACGTTACGGAAAGACGAATTTCGAAAATTATTAACAAACAATCACGCACTTTCCAAAGCAAATTTTCAAGAAATTACTCCCAGGAAGAAGTACCCTCTTTTCAACGGGAACGCTAGACTGGCGAGGATCAGCGACGCTGTTTGGTATCTCATCCTCGAAGAAGACCAAAAGGTGCAAATGTGGAGATTTGAAAAAAAACTATCCCAGATGGACACTCTACGATCCAGATCAGGGGCCACCAGCGGATGCCAGTTTCCTGGCTTATTCAGCATTCAAAAACAATTACGTAGCTATCTTGGGAAGCGACCGTCTTTGGATATACAGCGCCAACTCACGAATATGGACAAAGATTCACTACCTCGGAAGTGGACCAAACAAACTAACTTCTTACGCTACGATGAACTCGATGAACAACGGATCGCTAGTTCTATTCGGCGGAATAGACCATAAATCGACTTCGCTTTGGATGGCAGCAGTCGATTTAAAGGGCATGAAAGTAACTTGGAAAAGACTTTGTTGCGACGGTGGAGAGAGAAAACAAGAGCCGCCAACACGACAACTTCAACGGTGGTCGAGCGCATTATGGAATAACACGTTCTACGTGTTCTTCCTGAACACTAAGTCTTCGTGCAAATGGAAAACGTACCACACACGACTTGGCGTTGGCAATTTGAAGTGGAATGTCACTTCAATTCGAAACAAAACGGAGCCAGTTGGGTCAAGCCTTTCAAAACACTTCTGCAGTAGGCCAAGCACATTAATTGAGCGCTTTGCAGTTACAGTCGGTGTCAGTGGAGACCTGCTGATCGAAGATCTTGGTCAAACTAAATTGAAAATGATCAACATGACAAATGTCGTTTCTGTGCCAGGTGAAAAGTCCCTACTGTTTAGTGACGCGACAACACTATTCAGATTCATAGCACGTTGGGATACGTCGAGGAAGAAGACTGCCGTAGTTGGTTTAGAAAGTTTTCAATTTCCAGAATGCAAACATGGGACAAGTAGCCCCGATTATCCTCGTTATCCGTGTCGCCCCTGCCCAGAGGGACAATACAATGATCATTACGGTGCAACTACGTGTACCGATTGTCCAACCGGTTTGGTAACAAGAACAACGGGCTCGACTTCCATAAAAAATTGCACGTGTCCGGTTAAGAAATGCGCTAATGGCATATGCATTGTACAAAGCGACTATACAACCATGTGCATTTGCAATGCGGGATTTACAGGCAAATTGTGTGACATACCGACAACGTACCTCATAGCTATAGGAACAGTATTGACGTTGTTATTGATTGCTGCTTTTCTATACTGCATAAAGCGCGTCAAACAACATAAGAATGTGGCCAGCTACACGAGAGCCGAATTGGAAATCGCCGAAGAAACGGTTGCTGAACTGTTCGACATTTGGTCGGTAGACGAAAGCGAAGTTGACTTCGACCGCATGATTGGACAGGGATCGTTCGGCGACGTGTGGACAGCTCAATACCGCGAACAAACCGTCGCCGTCAAAGTTCTCAAAATCAGAGACGAAGATTGCACCAACGAGCAATTGCAAGAATTCAAAGACGAAGGCGAGTTGCTTCGATCGATTTTCCACGCGCACATCGTTCGATTTATTGGAACCGGAAAGACGGCGGATAATAAACCGTTCATTGTTTTGGAATACATGGAACGAGGATCGGTTCGAAAAGAGTTAGATGACAAGTACGCTGATCATCCCATGGAGATCGAGCTTCAGGTGAAATACGCTCTACACGCGGCCAAGGGAATGCGTCATCTTCACCGCGTCAATCGAATGCATCGCGATCTCAAGTGCGACAACCTGCTCGTCAACAGCCAAGGAATTGTCAAAGTCGCCGATTTGGGCTGCACCAGAATCGCACCCAAGATCAGCGACGACAACGATGGAAGTGTTCGCGGAACGCGCGCCGTCGGTACGGCGCTCTTCAGAGCTCCCGAAATATTTCGCGGCGAAGCTTACAGCGTTGCCGTCGACACTTACAGCTACGGAATAACGTTGTGGGAACTCATGACCGCAAAACATCCTTACTTTGACAAATTGGACCAAGACTTGAAAACCAAAGAAATCCTGGATCGAATCGTTCACAGTGACCTACGACCGGAATTCCCAGTTCACTGTGACGACAGTTTGAAAAAGTTAGCCAAATGGTGCTGGAATGGAAACCCATTTGAAAGGCCAACATTTGAAGAGATCGTCCCAGTGCTGAAAGGACTCTGGTTGCCAATGTGGTAAGAAATTGCGTAAGAAAAAACGTTCTTAGGAAAGAAAAACTCTCTCTTTAGTGCTGATTCGAGTTGATGCGCGTTAGAACTTGGGAATCAAGAAGAAGGATGTTGGAGAGTGAAAGCGACATAAAATCGTCACATCGTAGCTTTTTCGTCTGTGCTTTTGTTGTACTTGTTTGTTCGTCTTATAAACTGTCCGTAACCTTCTAGCCTCTAGACCGGGACCTACTAGTTTTAGATTCGGCCATGAAATCAGTCTATGCCCAAAGCGCGGGCAGTAGCACAGCATTGCAATCCATCTCTACGTACCCCGCAGAAAAGCCTGCCCCCTAAGTGCACGCCTACACCAGGTGAGGGCCCCCAAGGGGATGTGACAAACCTTTATTCATCCATTGAGTTGCGCCGCAATTGATGATAGAGGATCTTAAGCCATGCAGTCCTAAAAACCAGAGCATGTGCATAGAAGATGACCAGACAAAAAGCAATCCGCTCAGTAGCCTAACTCTCTAGTTCTAACGTTTGGCAACGCGTTGTACGTCACGACAGAAACCTAGAGCAAACCAAATCGAAGCGCACAGCAGCAGCAAGAAACATCCGTCCACGAGAAAAAGGTCCCGTATCGGCATGCTTCGTCTTTCTCTGATTCGACGCCATCTGAGCGACTGCTTTCGACCCGGTGATCTCGTTCTCTTGGAAGACAAAGGTCAAAAGCGCATGACTACTCTCGTGCAGTCGTCCGCGGCTCGAGAACGCCTCGAGATCGGCGTTCACCTCTCGTCGAACGATTTCGTTTCCTTTTCGACCATCGTCGGTCTCGAGCCGGGATCGTTCGCACGCAGCAAACGCGGAAAGCTAATCTTTCTGCAAAGACCATCGCTGGAGGAGTACGTTCTTCACATGGCGAGAGGTCCGACTCCGATGTATCCCAAAGATGCTGCTGCCTGTTTGACTATGATGGACGTCGGTAATGGACATCGGGTGCTGGAGTGCGGAACTGGATCTGGAGCGTTGACGCTGTTCCTGTCGAGATTGGGTAGTCTATGAGAAGGATTTCTAGGTCGCTCAACTTTTCTGTAGTGGGACCTGCAGGATGCGTGTTTAGCTTTGAAGAGAGAGAAGATCATCTTGCACGAGCGATGAAGAATGTTGATCGGTGGATTGACTTGCAGAATCGATTGCACTCGGGATCGTGGAAGCGTAACGTCACTTTTTATTCTCACTCTCCTTCTGAAAGTAATCGTTCTCATATGGACCGCTTAGACAGTGTATGAAAACTAGTGTGATAGTGGGACCTGTTTTTAACTGTGCATTCGATAGGCTGTGCTAGATCTTCAGGAGCCTAGTTTTGTACTGAGGACTATCATTCCATGGCTAAAAGTGGGTAGCCCCGTTGTTGTTTATCTTCCCAAGTATGCGTGATACACGAGAATACGTATTCGACCTTTTATTTAGGAGATTTGTGTGTTTTTTCCTAGTATTACGCAAGTCGTGCAAATGTGGAATACTGTATTGAAGGAAGGATTGGCAGTTCGGAAGATGAGGACTGTAGAAGTGATGCATAGGTTATGGTCCGTAGACGTAGCAAGGCGGCACAATCGAGAGGTCGTTTCCTCGGATCTTGACTCGCAACCGGCCTACATAGCCAGACCATCACATCATCAACAACCTCATACAGGTAAAAATGGATGCTAAGCGTTTCTCTCCATATCTATATAGCACTTGGTTAGGATTTCTATTGCTAATGAGAACGTCTAATAAAGCCCATGCAAAGACGGAGTAACCGCGGTGGTAACTCATTGAATGACGTATCTTCGAGGATTTAATTATACGCACCGCTGTCCCTTTACTGTATGATCTATTTAGGTGTGCGCACTTGGCCATTTATTTGATTTTCAAGCAGCCGAATTAGCTTCGAGGAGGTAGTATTGGGGAGAGATAAGTACGTCTCTATATTATTTATAGGCACACTCTAAGATTGGCTATCAACGAAAATGTCCTCGTTGAAAACAGAAAGAGTGACGGCGTAATTCCTGACAGCTCCACCGTAACTCTCCCGCCGTTTTCTCTCCCACAGAGGATGACCAGGAGCTAAAGCCATTACCTATGGCATACTGCGTAAGACTAAAATTTCAAACGTATCTTATCTGTACTTCGTCGCAAGTCGCTTTGCTGACGAGTCCTCTGAATTTCATTTTCTTCCACAGTTCGTTACGAACTCTCAAGAGGGAGTGTTTCTCCTTCTTCCAATTTTTGCCAAGTGCCCACGGAAGAAGAACCTCTTTGCGATCCTCGTCGTCTTCTTCCATGTCCCAAGCCAGCCACCTACAAATACACACATGATCATGGTAAGGTGCAAAGTGAGAAGTGTGGGTGTGTCTTCAAAACGTACAGCGCTGCAAAAAAATTAATTGCAGTGTACTCTTTTACGGGTAGCTCCGTTCTTCTAAAGTAGGCGTACACCATGGCCAACAAATACTAACAACAATAGGTTGTCTGTCGTAAGGAAATTTTCAAATACGTTGTCCAATAGAAGAAAATTGCAGTCAAACCACAAAAGATCTTGTATGACGTCGTCATCTTATAATCAAATTTTTTATTAGGGTCTTGTCCTAAACTAAAAGATTCTGCTGTACCGAGGAGTTGAAAGAAGCTTTTTAGAGTTCCCGCCTTGGGGGGCGTGGTGGCAATGACGTCACACACTACATTCATTCGCGCTCGTTTGGCACTACGAAAAAATGCGGTACACGCTTATCGAGTGCCCGAGAAGGCGTTCTGTGAACGTTCACTTATTTTGGTTTAGCGATCGGACTCGCTTTCGATGTTTCTTCGTCGGATGCGAGTGATAACCGCTGTCGTTAGGGTCGGGAGCGGAATCGGCGGCTTTTCGTGCCGTTGTTTTGTCTCGCCGAGGGCTCGCAGGACTCTCCGACGCCGGTGATTTGTTCGATCGGCTCGCGAACGAAAAGAGAGAGCCCATGCTAAGCGTCGTACCCTTCTCCCGGCAAAATGACAGCAAAAGTCATGCATGTTTCGTCCACTGACTGCCAAGGTACACTTCTCTACTGCATGCTAATGCAATCAATTTTTATTTTTTTAGTTTTCCGTGGATTTTCCATGTTCTTCTTCTTCTCCGTCTGGTTCCATCAGTAAGTCCACTTCTTCCATCAGGGCACGAACGCGTATTTCCTTCTCTTCCATCAGAGACATGATTTCATCGACGTCATTCTCAAAATGCTCCACACCGTCAACGTACAATTTCTATAAAGAAAATTAACCATGATTTCTTCGGCGGAGGAAACCCTCACTTTCGCCCAGGGACACGACTGCAGCGCTCTGTAAAAGACCTCTTTGGCTCGCTTTGAATTTCCCTGCTGAAGCTAAAAAAAGCAACGTTAATAACAGACGAAAAGCCTTCAGAGGACGAGTGGCGCACCTCAAACAGCATGTAGAGTCTCCAAAGGAGGAGATTTCTCTGCAAGCGACTTTCTTCTGTCGCTCGATTCAAGAGGGAACGAATTCGATTCAAGAAACCTGTATCAGGGAGCTTGACAACAACTTCATCGAGATGTTCTCCTAGACGCCGAGCTTGCTGCCATTCGCTTAGGATAGAGACGATCCAAGGAACGACTGTATCTGCGCTTTTGACAGCATGATCAAGCGTTCGTCTTCGTCGCGTGATGACGTGAAGACTTCGCTCCAGTTCGACGTAGAGCGCAAGTAATTGAGGTGAATTGGGATAAAGTCGAACCGCCTCCTGGAGCGTCATTCTCACCTGAGACTGAGCCGTGGGACGAGCCTGTGCGTGACAGCAAACGAGTCCGACGAGAGCTCGACAGAAATGCTCAGAAGAGCTAATGCAGGTCAAAAAATTAGCAACCACGTCGTCTAATGTCCGAGTGAAGTAGTCCAACAGCGCGGAACAGATTGCCACTTCCGCCTTGTAGGAATCGGATTCCGAGCTACTGGTCGCAATGGCACGAAACTGCTTCTGGGCCTTGAGAATGCGAGTCGCCGAGACGGGAGTGCCGCAATCGAATGCACTCTGTTCAGCAAACGATACCAGTGCGCTGATAGCCGCTCGTCGATATTCATCGCTGGTTCGCGAATCCAAGTCGGCAATTACTTGCAACTCGGCATACGTTCGATAGGCTCGCGCAAGTCCGACGCCTGAGCTATCGTCGCTACGCCTTTCGTCGACAACGCTGGCCGTCGTTGCGAGTTGAAGTGCGGCGGCCAACACTTGACCCGCCTCTTTCGCGTTTCCAGCGACGCATTCGACGAGGGCGTACGCCGACCAGAGAATCAAATCGTTGCGGTTCGCCGGCTCCTTCAGAATGGCTTTCAACTTTCTCTTCAAAGTCCTCCTCGTCGCCTGTCTCACTTTGCCGCCAATAGCGAGTTCGTTCAATTCAAAGTCAATCCAGCGGAGAACGAATGACCTCTTAACGGCACGATCGACAACGACGGCTTGGACTTGAGAGAAAACTTCGCGAACGAAATCGGCTTTGGCAGAATTCTTCCTAATCCAGAACGTCGAGCTGGCGCCAATGTGAAAAAGTCCGTCAGAGTTACCGATCGCTTGAGCGTACAGGAGGCTATTCCTTACACTAACCGGCGACTGTACTTCGTTCAAGTGACCTAGTCCCATGGGACTAGCGTCTTTGTCTCTGAGAAAGTCGACGAATCGAAATACGAGATCGCATTTGACGGCGTCGTCGGAGAATTTAAACAGACTCGGACTGACGTCATCGTATAAGACGATTCTGTCCGCGTCGTCAACGTCATCGTCCGTTTCTCCTTTCGACACATCCCCTTGCCACGGCAACCAACCGTGTCTCTCTCTGTGTCGCTCCGTTTCTAACCACGCCGCCGTTCGACTTAGTCGACTGCATGCCGGCTCGAAAGAGTCTTCGCGTGTTGTCGCCTGTACGTCGTCGTCCGTTTTACCGCCGGACTTCTGCTTCGAATGCCACGAGTTCCACCCTTTAGCTCCGGGCTGACCGAATCGCGGCACACCGCTATCCCAGAACGTTTCGAGAAACGCGCGCTGTCCACTTGACGGGGTAGCGCGAAATTCTTCTGGACAGAACAAGTTGTACTCGATTTGTGCTTGGTAGCACGCGGTCGCCTTTTCTGAGTGTCCCGTCTCGTTCAGAAAACGGCAGTAGGAAGAGAAGATGTTTAGTACGGCGGGCACAGTTCCGGTCTCGGGCGGATGCGACAATAGAGTGCCTTCGACGATGTTCGTCAACGTCGAAAAGCATCGGTGGTAGATCGACTGAACGGATCGGAAGCTGAAAGACGAAAAGCGCGATTGGGCGAATTCGGCGTAATTCAGCCACAATCGACAACTATTGGGATGCTTGAAAACGACTTCTTTCCAACGCTGAGCAATTCTGTCTCCGTCCCAGAAAATAGAGCACGTCTCGAGGTGAGCTTCGAGAAGATCGACGCAGCGCGGATTTTTCATCAGCGCTTTTTCCAGTATCGCCGCTTTTCTCTCGGCCTCCGCCACGCGTTGGTCTTTGCTTCGCGATTGGCTGTCGTGCGACGCCACTTGGCTCGTCTGGAAGTTGGCATACGATAGCCAAGTGGCAACGTCGTGAGGATGCTCACGAAGAGTCTCGTTGAACTCCTTCGTTTTGCTAGTGAATTCCTCGAATTCAGAAAGACCTTCAGTAGCGACGTCATTGCGATCACTTCCTTCTGGCAATTGTAACTTGGACTTGTCATCGCTGCATACAGTCAGGGTAAGATAATCTTCAGCAACAAAGGTAGTCACATTAGACAATGAAGGTGTTCTCTCCTGCGCCAAAGTGACAGTTCGAGAAGGAATAATCTTTAGTCTCTTCACATTGACGTCGTCCTTTGCTTCTTGACTGCAATAACGGCCTTCTGTGTTTCCGCCTCGTCTCCGTCTCTTCTTTCTGCTCAACGACTCGTCGTCGCTGTCCCACACGACGTTTTCGAGACCGAGACAACGCTTGTGAAAGGTACGCCTAAAGCTCGCCACATCCATTCTGTACAGACTTCCATAGGTATAGTTCGTGCGATCCGACTTCGAGTCGACCCGATACGCTCGCTCCGCCTGAAGACCCGATTCTTCTAGCCATATCGTATTCGGTTTGTATTCAATTTTCGGTTTCTTTTCCTTTTTGGATTTTTTCTTCTGGGTAGAGTCAGAATCGGATTCAAGTCTCCACTCCGTAGGCGGCGACTCTTCTCTGTCTTCCTCTCGTTTGATGGTTCTGACGACATCATCCTGGCTCGTAGTCGGTTTTCCGCCCGCGAAACTAGCATTCGCTAGCCAATCGAGAGTCGGCTTCGCTGCAAAGAGAAGGCATATGTTAAAAGCATAATTGGATGTTGTGTCTGCGAGTGAAGAGGGTCTAAAGTTTGGATTGATTCCATTATGGGACCACCGGACGGCGCCCCTTTGTCGCGACTCCCATCCGACGTCGCGTCTCACCCTCTCTGACGTTCTGAGCGCCGTCGGAGTTCGAAGATGCACTCGGAAAGAGCGGAAACAGAGATTTGGACATCAGTGTGATTGTGTACGTACGAAGCGGGCATTGATTTCAACGAAACGCGGAGCTTAGCGCAAAAACCACGGTCACGTGAAAGCATTCCATGCGTAATTCGACTTCCTCATCAGACGCGTGATTGGCCCTGCTTCTATCAAAAGCCAGGTGCAACACAGCCGCATTTGTTCTCGCTCCCCCGAACGCTTGACGACGTGAACTACGTAAGAATCGCTTGTCGCAAACTGTCTTCGACGTCTCACCAAAAGCCAAACTGTTCTACACGATACCATCTTTCCGCAGCGAAGCCAGCGATGAGTGACGCCGAAGAAATCGAAGTGTCCACGGAAGAGGTAACGTGCAGCGGGGACGCGGGGACGGGGAGTGTCACGCACTGCCTATAACACTCGAATCGTGCGCACGGAATGCCTTCGTCTCAGAGATCGAATGGCAAAGCGTCGTGGGATGTTATGCATTGGGCGGTCGCAGCGGTGTCCTCCCACGTATTGACAGCGCTGTTGCACTCGCCCGTGTGGCGTCCAGGTGGTTTGCGCGAAACAGAGGGAGTACCCGGTTCCGGTGCATAGATCGGGGGTGCGCAGGTGTGTGGGGGGGGCACTCCTAAACGAAAACGATGGCGTCGGCGTCGGCGACGACGAAATCGTGCACGCGTTCGTAAATTCGATCGTTTATTTTTTTGTGCTTCCAAAGGAAATCGAAGTGGAGGAAGAGATCGAAATCGAAGAGGAAATCGAAGTCGAGGAGGAGATCGAAGTCGAAGAGGAAGTGACCGACGACGAAGAAGAAGAAGAAGAAGAGGTGGAGGAGGAGGAAGATATAATCATCGAAGACGAGCCGACAACAGTGACGACAACGACGAGAGTCGAGGTGCGCATGGGAAACATCAAGAGGTATTGAAAATTGATATAGCTCTTCGCGAATATGCAGCGACCGGTCGCCGCCGCCGCCGCCGCCGACGACGATGAGGAGGACGACGACGATTTCGACCAAAAGTTGGACTTGCATCGTCGCAATAGCGAACTTCAGCGGAAGGTGCAGGTGAGCTGATGGGCGCGTGCGCCAAAGAGTGGGAGCCTCGTCTTTTTTTTTGTATGGGTTTGTGGTCGCCAGTTATGGTTCAAGGCGTCTGGCGTTTTTAGTGCTTAACGTTTGGGAGATAGTTGCGGGTGGGGGGGGGGGGGGGGGCTCATCTTTGGCTTCCTCATTCGCCTGCGCCGTCGTTTCATTTCTCGCGTGGGAGCGGAAATCCCCGTGAGAGTAGTTTTAGCTCGCGGGCGGGCGTCGGTGCCTTGGGGACGCCAATATCTCGTTACTCTTCCTTAGGAACTGAAGGATAATATCGAGGAGCACGAAGGCGCCAAAGACGATTTGAAGGCGTCGAGACGGCGCCTCGAATTGGAAGTCGAAGACCACAAGGAAGTAGTCCGCGGACACAAGGTATTGGCCGGCGAGCAAATTGAGTCACGCCCTTTCGATCGGCCCGCTCGTTTTCTCCCCAGACAAAAATTCAAGAAATGCAGGAGGAGTTGGATCGCGAGCGAATGACACGAATAAAGGTAGGCACGCGCGCGGCAGGCGCGATTTCTCTCGCGTCCAATCTTTTCTCTTTGTTTTTTTCTTTCGATTAGTTCGAGCGACGCAATCAGGAGCTGATTATGCAGGTCGAGGATTTGGAAGAGCGAATCGACGAGGGTCCCGGCGCGTCTCCGGCCTTTCAGGTAATAAATAGTCTCGCGAGAAAAAAAGGCGGCGTATTTCGCGGTTTTCCTCGTTAAATCGTTTACGTTGGAATTACCATTCCGAGTGTGCGACACGACGCTAATGGTCTGGCCGTGCTAGACGAGACACCCGGCGCGCTTTCGCGTGCGTACATATAAGGCTTAATTTCCGTCCGGGCGCTGACAGTCCCTACATTCTCTTTCGCGCGACGAGACCCACGTCGTCGCGCCTTTATTGTTCACCGAGCAATCGATTGCGATGAGTTCGCCAGCTCTTGTCGTCGATTCGCCGGTGAGCTGTGACGAGACGCTCGACGCTAGGCGGTCAGAGCGCGTGCGTGTGACAGAATGCGCGGGAGAGCCGTTCGTCTCGTTCCCGCAGGGGGAAGCCTTTGCACGCTAGGAGCGGAATAGTTTAGGCTAATGGGTGATCCCCTCCCCCTTTTTTTGTCTTGTCGTTCTCTCACGTTCTCCGCCCTCTCTCTTCTTTCTCCTCGATCGAAGGCGGAGAAGAAAAAAGCCGAAACGAGATTGAATCAACTTCGACAGCAAATGCAATCGATGGAGGAAGATCACGAACAGACGCTCGCTGCTCAGAAAAAGAAGCAAATCGTCGTCGTCAACGATCTCGAGGATCGATTAGCAGCAATGCAGAAGGCGAAGACGAAGTAGGGCATCGTGCGAAACAGCGCGCGATAAAGCTGAGCCCCTCCTTTTTTTTCCCAGAGTCGAAAAGGACAAACAGAGCCTCATCGCCGAGAACGACGATCTTCAGTCGTCACTTGAGCAATTGCAGAAGAACAAGGTAATGCTGTTTTGACCATCTGCTCGTCCTCTAATGAAAATTCGCGCGTCTAATGTGCAGTCGGCGCTAGAAAAACAATTGCACCAGCTCGAGTCGCACCTGTCCGAAGCGCACACGAAGGTACGGGTGCTCTGCGTCGCTATAGCGAGCGTCTCCCCCTCGATCGATGACGTCATTGTTGTCTAGCATTCGGACAAGGAGCGCCACTTGGAGTCGGTCGATGCCGAAAGAGCGAAAGTTCTCAGCGATTTGCAGGATTCGAGAAATTTGTACGACGAGACGGACGCGAAATTGAAGCAATTGAACAAGACGCACAAAGCCCTCCAGGCGTCACACGAAGAAATGAAATCCGCTTTCGACGCAGAACGACTTGTACGTCTATTGAATTATTGGGTTGTCTTGCGAGTGTGGCCTCTATTTGCAGGCAAAGAATGATTTGACTGCAAAGCTCAGAGAGGCGAAAGAGGAGATCGCTTTGCTGCGCGACCAGCTGGAGGAAGAGGAAGCGGGAAAAAGCGAATTGCAGCGAAATTTTGCCAAGGCTAGTACGGAGGCGTCGCAGTATCGAACCAAGTTCGAAGGAGAGAAGGACGCGATAGAGGAGTTGGAAGAGGCCAAGTGAGTCCAAAAGAGATGTTCTATATATATATATACATATATGAGTATCTTTTTTACAGAAAGAAAACCGGCGTTCAGATGAGCGCGTTGGAGGAGGAAGTCAAGAAGGTTCAAGGAAAACTCGTCGCGTCGGAAAAGAACAAGAATCGGCTGGCTCTCGAAGTGGAGGATCTTGCTCAAGAATTAGAAGCCGTGAGTCCCCGATTGGCCTTTGCTCAAGGAACAGCGGACAAGCGTGTTCTACATTCTAGGCTCAAGCAACAGGCGCGGCGTTGGATAAGAGAGCAAAGAAAGCAGAGCAGCTGGCGGTGGAGTGGAAATCGCGCTGCGAGACGACTGCGTCTGAGATGGAAGACGTAGCCCGCGATTTGAAGAACCTTCAGACGGAGCATACCAAACTGAGGCAGCAGTTCAGTGAAATGACGTCCGATTTGGAGAGCGTTCGTCGCGACAGCAAACAGAAGCAGTTGATGATAGATGAATTGAACGAGAACGTGGGAGATCTGACAAAGCGTAGTCATGATGCGGAAAAGGGTAAGAAGAAGAGCGAAATGGAAAAGGAGGAGCTGGCTAACCAATTGGAGGTGATGCCATCGCAATGTGTCCCAACGCGGACTCGATCTTCTTTTCTCAGGAGGCCGAAGCTGCACTGGAAACAGAAGAGGGAAAAGTTCTCAAGAACCAACTCGAGTTTCAGCAATTGCAGCAAGAAATGGCTAAACGTTTGGCGGAGAAAGACGAAGAAACGGAAGAAGTCAGGTGAGACGATCCAGCATCAATTAGCAGTATAGAACCATAACCTTATAACTTACTCATACGTTTCTAGAAAAATAAGCAACAGGGCACTCGAAGGTGTGCAAGAGAAACTGGAATTAGAAACAAAGTCCAAACAAGAGCAAGTAAGTCGCTGTTGCCGCTCCTGCATCTCATTGTGCAATTCCATCATCTTCTCCCACAGTCTCGCATGAGAAAGAAAGCCGAAGCAGAGGCAGCCGACTTGGAAGGAAAATTGGTTGAAGAGCAAAAGGTACGCTATGTCGGCTTTTATGACGTAAGCGCACGGGACAAACCGGTACCTTTCAGAGCGTCGAAGACCTCGTTAAACAAGTGAAAAAACTCCAAGGACTGAACAAGGTTGGGATCGCTGTTTGGTTTCACCATGCGCCAAGACTAACTGTTTTCTTTGGTGCTGCAGGAGTTACAGCAGCTGTACGACGATCAAGCGTCAGCGTCTGAAACGGACAAAGCCGTCATTGCTCGTCACGAAAAACGCATACATGATCTGACGGTGGAAATGGACGACGTCAAGACGTCCTGGGAAGCGGTCCGCACAATCTCTTGCCATATAACGACGGTTTCGTTGAGTGCTGTAATTTTATATGCATAGACGGAGCGCGCTCGAAAGCAAATCGAAGCTGAGTACAGAGAAGCGAGCGAGCGTGTATCGGAATTGACACAACTGAACTCCAACGTTTCATCTGCAAAACGAAAAGCTGAACAGGAACTGCTTTCCCGCAGGGTAAGGTGTTTTTTTTCCGGAGCTGATATCACACGGCTAACAAATTTTATTAGGATGAAGTGGAAGAATTGCGCTCTGACTTGAAAGCCCTTGAAGATCGTTTCCAGAAAACGCAGGACGCTGTTAGAAGATATAAAGCGCTTTGCAGAGACCGGCGATGATGACGATTCCTTTAGTTGATCCGTGCGGAAGGAGAACTGGACAAAGAGCGTAAATCTGGCAAGGCTAGTGAAAAGGCGCGTGCTTCGTTGGACCGAAGCCTGAAAGATTTGCAAGTAAAATTGGAGGAGGCAGAAGAGGCTGCCGCTAGAGACATCAAAAGGTCCGTGGCAAAAATGGAGGCTGAGGTAAGTAAGGGTGGAAAAGAGGGATGTTAACTAGTCAAGAACGGCTCTGTGTGCGTAGATTGCAGATCTCAAGCGCGACATAGAAAGTCACGAGAAGGCGAAGAACGAGAACGCAAAAAATGCCAAGAAGTGGGTCTAATCTAATATTAGCACTTGAA
Source organism: Oscarella lobularis (assembly GCF_947507565.1). Taxonomy (NCBI): domain Eukaryota; kingdom Metazoa; phylum Porifera; class Homoscleromorpha; order Homosclerophorida; family Oscarellidae; genus Oscarella; species Oscarella lobularis. Next base: position 835,529 of record NC_089181.1, on the reverse strand, counting down.
CTGCACACTAATGTGCACCTTCAAGATTGGAAAGGCGAACAAAAGAATTGCAGTACAATTACGAAGAAGAGCAGCGCAATTCTCTACAGCTCCAAGAGAACCTAGACAAAGCAAATGCTCGAAACAAATCACAGAAAAGGCGCTTGGATGAAACGGTTCGTTGTAGAGAAAACGCTTCACTTGGGGAGTAATCAGTGCCTTTTTTTCTTCCAGGAGGAGCTTCTTGAATCAATGAAGGCAAAGAATCGCACACTGAGCCACGAATTAGAAGAGTACCACGAGAAGGTAGAAAGCCTGGAAGCTCAAATGGCCCGTCGCGGAGCTGGCAAACGAATTGGAGCCGCGGGCCGCTCCCGTCAAGTCAGTCAAGTAAGTTCTTAGACGCGTCATTTCAATCGACCCCCCCTGAGCAATGAGTTACTGACATTGCTAATGTGCTAATGTAGGCTGAAGACGGCGGTGTTATGTAGCGCAGATGGCTAAAATGTGAGCTAACGCTAATTCAATAAAACTCAACTAACTAACTAACGCTCTAATTGCTGTTAGCCTGACACGAATTGGACTGATTTCTTGGTTTTTGGTAGGATGACGAGAGTGAATTTTCTGCGTTTTCTAGTTATAGGTCTCGTTACACGTAGAACGTTCTCCGTTTGTCTCTCATCAATTGTTGGTTAGATTTTTTAGGTCTTATATTTATAATACTAAAAAAAACGGTGTTCGCTCCTTCAGGACATTTGAACTGTGATAGTGAATTTACCTAAGAGAACAAGAAGGTTAAGTGTGCAAACTGCTTTATGTTTCCAGTACAGCCTGGCATGCTTGTGATTTCGTATCCGACGGTCGAATTGATTCCAAGTGCCGCCAATGCCCCTCTCACCATCCCACTGGGATACGCAAGAAACTGCAATAGGAATCCATGAGGATTTGCCGCTAAAAACATTCCAACCTACTCACCGTTAGAGCCTCATCTGCATACTGAGTGGAGGAGGACATCTGAGGGAGAAAGTGAAATTTGCTGTCCTGGAGAACGTAGACTCCCTGCGCGAGCATCCAACGATAGCCAACAGAAGCAGATCACGGAAGTGACGTCACCTGATGATTCGTTCTCAAATTATCAATCTGCTTGTTGAACAGGGACGTCCAGAATTCCTTGCAGATGAACTTCATCACTTCGAGTTCGTCCTTGAATCGGACGCGATCTTTCGCCAACCTGCACGCCCCTTATCTTTTCTCCTCTCGCTTTACCACCGACGTACCTCTCGATCCAACTTTGTCCTACTCGAAAGCCCATTCGACTCAGCTTTTGCTCGACGCCGTTCTAAAAAGTACAGTACGAGTTCGAGACGCTGCTTCACGTCTAGATGGATAGCAACGTCTCACGCCTCCGTCCACGTTCTTGAGAGATCGAACGATTTCGCCGTGCAATAGCTCGAAGACTAATTCGGGAACATCATTGGCCATGTTCGTCCACGAGTACGGGACAGCGAAGTGAGTCAAGTGACGTTGTGCGCCAACTTGCGTGCGCGGGCAACTTTCGGAAAAAGGAAAAATTCGGCTTATGAGGTTATAACGGAAGCTGTAGGTAATGGCGAAGGAAACTGACGACCACAGTAAAGATCTTTCGGCTCTCATAAGTCGAGGTGAGGCCCCTCGCTTCCGCGTGTGGAAGAAAAACGTAACCAGGCAGTCGCGCAGCTCGAGCCGAACTGGAAAGCGACGCGAACTTCCATCTCACCGATCGGGAGATGTCTTTGCTTACTCTACTAGGCCAAACGTGGCGAAAAAGGTTTCTCGCGCGCGTCGACGAAAAGTCGCGCTTCGATCGTTTTTTTTTTTTTTCTGTAGCGATTGTGCGTCGCTCGATTTGGATTCGAAGGGTCTTGCGACGACTCGACGTCTATTTCACGCGTACGCGAAGCAAAATCTCGTCGCTCTACGACGAAACGCGCAATCGAAGGCAATCGATTGCGATTCGACATATCCGAGCCTGGCCGTCGTGAATCGCGTCTACAATCGCACCTTTCCGCTCTATCACGATAAGAGTAGCGAGAAAGTGTCTCGTCGAGTAAATGGAGAAAAAAAAGAAAAGAACTAAATCATTGTTTCTGTCTGCAGCAGAGAATTTCCAGCGAGGAAAAGGAGACGTTGTCGACGTATTGCGATTTAAAAACGGTGCGCTTGATTTTAGATGCTCTCGACTGTTGCACATCGTCTCTTCGTATATAGGATTTCGATGCGTCGGTGTTACTTCTGGAGAACGTTGACGCCTTCTGTCGATTCGATTGCTTTGGATTAGTGAAGGAGATCTTTGTCGCGTGCACGCCCGAAAACTTGCCGTTCGTCGTGGCTGACTCTCTTTTGTCTACGGTGTCGCTGGTATGTGACGATGGTACATATACGAGGGTCACTACTTCATTATTCTATTTTAATTAGAATATGTACATAAGCAGACTACGTGTATCTAGTACTTGAAATGAGATTCTGTTTTCTGACGTAGATTCGTCCCTGGTTGCACGCTTCGGCTCAGAGTGAATTTCTCGCTCCTCTTCGGAATCCCGTCTTCACGTGAGACTGTTTTCCAGGGGACCTTGCTTATTATCTGCAATTTTTTTTCTTTTAGTTATTTGTACGCGTTGGGGGAGGAAGAGATGAAGCCGGCCGAGTTTGTCTCGGCGAGCAAAAGAATGTGGGAGACCGTTAAACTCTATCCGTCGGGCAATCACGTTCACTTTGACAAGTGTGTAGGCTCGATTTTTCTTTTGTTTCTCTCGTTGTGATTGTTTCCAAAAGGGAAACGTTTCGTTTGGCTGTGAAGTACTTGAGAGGACCGACGCTAACTGGACGGCTATCGGGACTGAAACAGATGAACGTAAAATCGTGCTTCGATTGGAGTAATTCTTTTCGAGATCTTTTTTTTTTTAATTAAGACGGAAGTGAATCAGATTGTCGCGTCGTACAGGAGCTTCTATTTGATGCCAGAATCGACAGTGTTAGACGCGTTCAAAGAGCTCTCCTTTTCGCGCGATGACGATTCGTACTTCAGGGCGGTGAACAGTCTGGCGGAGTGGATCATCGAGAACGAGTTGGTCGAGACGTTATTTGGTCCCAGTCTGCACGTCGAGGTAAGAGGACAATAGGCTTACGTTTATACGTTTATACCATTTTGGATCATCGATCTGCTCTAGCTTATCAAACTCAGCTTTCCCATTCTGAATTTTCTTGCATCGGAGCACTACCTCACATCCAAATATATTGACTGCATTTGGTCTTCAGCGCAGGTCACTAAGATGTGTTCGCGCTCTCGCTCGCAATATCTCCCTTCTTCTCTCTTTTTTTTAGCTCAAACACTCTTGTCACGTTGTATACGCTCTTCTGGCGGAATTGAGTCGAAGCCTAGATCCACGTTGTTTGCGACACGTTCTGCGCCTCGTCTCGTCAATTCCGCCGCAGGAACACACGACCGAGACCGTTCGTCTTGCCTACGTCCTCACTAAAGTCGCCTGGAAGTGGCGCATCGAGTACCTCTCGTCGAACCGAGCAAGCGATCGCCCGTCTCGGCAACGACGACGACGACGACGACAACGCCGACGACGCAAAAAATCGGAAATAACGACAAAACCAGAGCAGTCGACCAGACAAAAGCGGCCAAAGCGAGACGGCAGCAACGACAGCGGATGCAGTTCAACGAGTTCCGGAAGTACTAGTAGCTTGGACTTGGATAGTACGTTGAACGTAGGCAGTCTGAATTGCACGCCGCTCTCGGTTACGGTCGCCGACGCCGGTCAAGTATTGGACAGCATTGCCGTTGTGACGCAACAAGGCGTCGTCGCCGCCGCGACCGTTGGCGAAAGTCCGGACGTCGTTTCGTCGTCGTCGATGGCCGAGGATCAGCCGACGGCGAGTGGAAGCGATTTGTCGCCGGTGAAGCGGTTGACGAGAGGGGGCGACGAGGCGACGGAAGATACGGACTGGTTGTTTAGAGATGCTTGCGCGAAGGGAAGCACGTTGCTGTGGGATTTGTTGCAGGATGATTCCGTGGTAAGGGGGAGGGATTTTTTTTCTCTTTCGTTTACGTGCGTGCTTTTTTTGCAGTGCGAGCTGTCGGACGGATTGGCGCAGGAGGTGGAATCGTATCTCGGCGAATTGATCTGCTCGCTTGATAGCGACGAGATCTGCTGGCAGTTTGTGCACGGTTGCCTTGCTAACCTTGCTAACCATAGGTAGAGCTTGTACATTATTTTGTCATATAGGATAGGATGCATTTTCATTCTCGTCGTTCTTCCGTAGGTCTGTCGTCTTTTCGCTTCAACTGCTATCTAGAATTTTCACAGTGTCTCAGAAGGCGAGAACAGGACGCGGAGCTCACAATCTCACAGGGTACGTAAATCTCAGAGTAGCAAGTTCCTAATCAAAATAGTGTCGGTTTTTTTAGACGCGCCGAAAGGGAGCTTTCTTTGACCCAGCGGTTCTTCGCTGACCTCGCGCACTTCGCAAAAGAAGCGAAAAATAACGGCCAATCACAGACTCTGTACGTGGTTATATAAACTGATGTTCTTTCCTTAGTTCCTTTTCGTTACTAGACACAGCTACGAGCAAAAAGTCCAATGCAGACTAGATTTTCTCACGTCACTTTTTCACCGCGACATATCGGACGAGTCTCTAAGTAGATCTTTTTGACGTCGATATTGTATCGTTACTGATTTTTTTCTTCTTCTTCTTTGCAGTGCTGACCCTTGAGCAAGTTGACATCCTGTGGTCGTGTCTTGTCACCGGAAGCAGCATGGCGAACGAGGCGTTGTGTTGGTTCCTTCAACAGGTTCAGAGCTCCGAGTATCACTCGTTGAACCAAGAATCAGTTGTGCATTTGTTTTTCCACAAAGTACGACAGCTGAGACGACGAATTAAATAAGCGTTTAATCCTTTACCCATTCTCTTTCTAGATGCCTCGATTAGAAGCGGTGTGCATGAGCATGACTGGCCTTCGGTTGTTACAGCAGTTGTTTCACGCCATTCACGTGGGCGAGAACAACGACACTATGAAGAACGAGGCCGATGTGAGTGCACTTTTTCTGGATGGATAGCCTTCTAGCTCTCAGGTTTTTTTTTTAGAAATGCGGGCTCAGCCAGATTTGGTCCATTGCTCTCCACGCTTACGATCCCGAGGTTGGAGGCGCCGCTATGAATTACGTGAATTCGTTTTACATGAACGGTGCGCAGAGACAGAATCAAACAAATAACTTGCAAATTTCAGACGGCTTTCTTTCTTTCTTTAGCTGACTCAGGAAGCCTTGTGCGCGAAGAGGAATTTGTTCAAAAGTGCATGGAAAGTCTGGTCGGTGCACTACAAAATCTAGTAAGGAATTGCGTTTTGATGCTCTTTCTAAGACCATTGATGATTATTTTTGCAGGATCTTGATCAGAGTGCTCACGTTCTTCGAAGCGGCTTGATTCTGTTAAAATCTCATTTGGAAGCGTTTTCTACACGGTAAAAAGAGAGAAGGTGACTCTACGTGTCCTTCCGATCTTTGACTTCTATTCAGATTCTGTTACTATTTGAGAAAGTGGAAGATACGTGGTTGCGGACTTGACAGTCATTTTGTAGGGAGCCAAAAGGAGAAATCCATAAAGATCTGTTGCCAACCAGCCGGCCAGAAAGACAGCGTACGTTCGATAGAACAGCGAAAGAGACTTTCAAACATGTCCTATACAGAAATACTTTGAAATGCTGCCATCGTCATTTGTCGCCGAATTGCGCGCCGAAATCGGCGAATGGATTACCGACGTCATCAAAACTCCGCCGGCGTCGCAATCGATGACGGCGTTCGCTCGATATCCCGTCGCGACTTCTTGCTTTCGCATGGTTGCGAACGGACACGAATTGACTGTCGACTTGGACGGGCGAACGCTGGCCGACGTCGGAATTAAAGACGAGAACGTAACGGTCGGGCGCCTGCGATGACGTCTCTAAAAAACCATTCTTCTCTTAGCTCGTTTTTGTATCGCTGTCTCATCGCTCTACGGTAGCGGCTGTGAGTCGCGACTTGGCTCTGTCGCAGTTGCCTAAACCCGAGCGAAGTCGCTTGCCGATGGCTATTCTTGCTCGCGAGCCGACTTTCAGTACGCTTTTTCGTCTGGTGGAAGAAGTCGAAGCGAAAGGCGACGAATTGGAAGAGGGTTCGCATTGCAGACGAGAGCTCTTGGCATTGGTTCGAATAATGTGGGACATCGTTCTGTTTCTTCCGACGTCAGTTCGACGAAAAGAGAATCTGCTTCACTTCGAATTGAGACGCGTTAGATTGCTTTTTTCTTTTTTGGGGGTATATTGTTTGATAGATGCGATTTTTCGTAGCCCCGAACTGTTGAAGTTGACTGGAAGGCCATGCTGGACAGTCGTCGGCCTTTTCATCTTCTCTACGGATTTCAAATTGCCGATCAGCTTCTGAGAGAAAACAAGCATTGGAAAGAAAACGTAAAGTCACCTCCTCGAGTGCTATGTTTTTAAATCTTCACTATTCGTCTTCCTAGTTTATCGATTTTCTTGGGCTTGAACATCTCGTCGACATTCTCAAATCCGGCGATTTAGAAGCAACGGAACACGAACGATGGAACGAGGTACTTACAGACAGTACAATAATCGAGATTATCGCGCGCAAACGGAACATCGCTTAGTGGAATCAAAAATGCATGGCTTTTCTTCTCCGTCTGATTGGCTTCGTCGGTCAAGGCAACGGCACGTCGACGACGGCCACTTCTTTTCCACGTTTTCGACGCGACAGCACGAGTTCGAGCGAAGCCACTGACGACGGCGAAGACGGCGACGACGAAGACAGCGACTCGAACGACGTCGATTCCAACTGCGGAATTCTATCCAAGGTAGGGAAAAGAATGCGCGCTTACTTCTTCTTCTGAGAGTCGATCGCTTACCTTAGCCTTTACTACATCTTCTAAATCGCGACGCAAGGCTGCTGGTGAAGAAGCTCATGCTCGTCGCCTATCAGGCGGCTCGCGCCGCCGGCGACGACAACGAATCGGGCTCATTGTGCGGCGACGTCGTCGCCTTTTCGCTGGAGTTGCTCGGCAATTGGTGTCGCTGCTCGGTCGGATTATACGATCTCGTTCTCGCGCATCCCGATCTTCAGAGCTGGTTGCGCGCTCTCTTGCTCGGATCGCACGCCAGAGCGGTTCGCGACGAGGCCTGTCAGCGCGTCTACGCTCTGTGCTTATGCGAAACTGACGATGATCGACGACGACGACGGCAGCGACGACGACGGCAGCGACGACGACGAACGACGACGACGATTCGCAGGGGACGACGAGAGGCCGCCGTCGTCGTCGAGCCGACGCCGCTTTTAACTCCACTTCTCACCGATCTTATTTGCCTCGTATCGGAAGCGGAAACGTACTCGATAGCGTCGCTCGCCAAAGACGAATCGGTCGTGTCCGGTTGTTGTGAATATTTTCAGTTGGTGACTTACTTGATCGAGGGCACGACGTCGACCGACGAAAATTGGCTGACTTTGACGACGAATCTAATTCAACGAGTGCTGAAGCGTCTGACGTGGGAAGGACCGCGCTGCGGCGGCGACAACGCGGACGACGGTCTCGTCGGACTCATTCGCGTGGCAAATGCCGGCATGAGAAAATCGATAGATCGTCGCGTCTATCCGTACACGGAGCAGTTCTTTCGCGCGTGTCTGTTTGACGTCGCCGGCAAACGGCTTAGCCCGGGATGTCCACCCAAGTGCAAGACGATGGTTAAGCATTGAGGATGGAGCTAGGCGTCTTTGATTGATTTTTTTGAGCCGTCTTTTTTTTTCAGACGTCTCGCGTGGCCGCTTATAAACTGCTTGAAACGATAGCTTTCAAGTCGTCGGAAAACTACGAATATGTTATTCAACTTGCCGGAAATTATCCGGAAGGTAATTTGTAGAGAAAGGGAAAGATGGCATGTTGTTCAGTGTTTCTTTTGCAGCCAATTACCCGTGGTACTATAGTCCCTCCGAAGATGCGCGAAGCGACTGCGGCTACGTCGGTTTAATCAATCTCGGTGCCACCTGCTACATGGCGTCGTGTCTTCAACAGCTCTTTATGATGCCCAACTTTCGCAAGACGCTTCTCGATGCGCGCATGGATTCATCCGGAGGACGGAGAAAGCGAAAAGCGACGACATCGGCGACGATCGCCGGAAAGTACAGCAGCGAGTTTCACGAATTGCAGAAGCTCTTCTGCGTTTTGGAGGAAAGCGAACGCAAGGCGTACAATCCGAGAGCGTTGTGCAAGATCTACACCATGGAAAAGGAGACGTTGAATCCGTGCGAACAGAAAGACATGACGGAGTTCTTTACCGACTTGATATCGAAGATGGAAGAAATGACGCCCGAATTGGTGATTATTTGTCGATTTCACATGAGTCGAGCATTTAATTGACGTTCCTTTTTTTTATTATAGAGATCAACGGTTCAGACGTCGTTTCGAGGGATAATGACCAACTTCGTCGTTTCTCTCGTGCGTTCGAATCGTTCGTCTATCTCACTATTTTTGTCATGTTTCGTTTCTTAGGATTGTCCACACGTCAGTAGGACGCAAGAAGACTTTTATTCAATACGATGTCCGGTCAAAAATATGAAGGATTTGTACGAAGCTCTAGCCGAGGTGACCGTCAAGGATACCCTAGAAGGCGACAACATCTACACGTGCTCGACGTGCGGAAAGAAAGTTCGAGCTGAAAAACGGTAGCAGCAAAGAAACTCAAAAAGAAATTAATCCTCAATTCGACTAATTTACTCCCAGGGCGTGCTTCAAAGCACTACCCCAAGTTCTTTGCATCAACACGATGCGATACACGTTCAACATGGTGACGATGCTTAAGGAAAAGGTGAACACGCATTTCGCCTTTCCCATGCGACTCAATATGCGCGACTACTGCGAAGAGCACCTAATGGGAATAGAAAGTGCAACCGGTAAGTACATAGAGCGCCCCCTAGAGCATTCATTGTCTATTTTTGCACTTTCATAAGAATCACCGCAATGCTACGAGTACGAACTCGTTGGCGTCGTCGTGCACACGGGAACGGCTGACGGCGGTCATTACTACAGTTACATACGCGATCGGATTCAACCCAGAAATTGGCAAGATTTTTTTCTATAGCGATCGGCTCTCTCTTCACACATCTGCTATTTTCTCGCTAGGTATTTATTCAACGATGCGGAAGTAAAGCCCTTTGATCCGTCTCAGATACCCTACGAGTGTTTCGGCGGCGAGACGAAGACGCAGACGTACGATTCGCGACTGGATCGCTACGTCGATTTCTCGTTCGAGAAGTCGAACAGCGCCTACATGCTCTTCTACGAACGCTGCGCGGAAGCGGAACTGCCAGCTCGGGCCATGCCCGACATGCGTCCGCCCGCTGATATTGCAGAGCAAATTTGGAAGGATAACCAACAGCTGTTACGCGACCAATTGATCTTTGATGACCTGTTCGGTCAGTTCGTTTGGAAAGTGTGTACTTCCACCGATGCGGTGGCGACTGAGCGAGCGTCGGAACCGCACGTGTCGGCGACGAAGGTGAGAGATTTGGGACACTCTGCTGACCGAAATATTTTCTTTTTCTTCTTCTTCTTTGCAGTTGGGACTTTGTTTTGTTTTTCGAACGCTGGTTCACTCTAAAGACGCTCGTAATTTGTCCAACTGGTCCGACTGGCTTGGCCAGCAGTTGGAGTCCTATCCGCAGGTATGCGATTGGTTCCTCATGTACGCCACGGAAAAGGACGACTGGCTGGAAAAAATGCTGTTGCGATGTCCGGTTATGAGCTACAAGCAGACTTTCACCCAACTGATACTGAAGGCGATGGGCCTACTTCGAGGATCTCAGAAAAAGAGGTACCTTCAGCCGTTTGCCGGAAAGAGGTGAGATTTCATTAGATCGCATGTAGTGGATAAACAGCGTTTTCCATCGTAGTACTGAAGTGATTGACGTACCCGATGTTTCGAAAATGGGTACGTTTTCCGCTATTTCATTGTTCCTTCGCGCTGTCTTGTCTCTGGTGCGTGAATCGTATCTCGTCTCTGTAACTAGCGATCGCGTTTTGTTCAGATGGACCATTTGAAACCGACGTCTCGAAGCTGTTTGGACGTATTCCAGTTTTTGCACCAGATCGCCCTGCTTGGCCGCGAAGAGCAGATTTTCCTAATTTCGTACGGAGCTATTGGAAAGATGATCAGTTTTTATTTGGGGCCGACTTCGGATGCGGTACTAGAGCCAGTTGTGAAAACGCTTTACTGGGATTCCTTTTTCTGTAGACTGGTGGTAGTAGCGGCGGCGGAGGAGGCGGGGATTTGTCTACCGATGCCGAGGAATTGGACGACGAAGTCGTCGCTATTCTATTGGGGGATCGTAACCCGCGTCTTCTGTATCTCGATCACATGATCAATTTGACAGTGCTTCTAGTTGATCGATCGCGACAGGATAAGTGCGACGCTAATATCGCAGGAAAGGGCAAACGAATATTAGCCTTTCTTTTTTCTTGTTGTTGCCAGGAAACTTAATCTTCCAAAGAACGACTTGAATCTTCTCGTCGGTAAGAAGGATCTGCCTTTTCTCTATCACCAGACGAAGGACTCGTTGAATTTGCGCGGAACGACGGACCTCATACTCACCCTGTGCATGCACAACAAGGAGCGAGCGGGAACGATTGTCGAAATGCTAGCGACGGCAGTGTGCCAACTTCAGTCTGAGGTACGAAAAAAAAGTCGAGGGGCTCGATGTCATGTTGTTTTTCTCCTTCGGTTTACCTGCAGCAGTCAATGCCTTTCCTGAAGCTTCTGTCGTATCTCGTCGAGGCGTCGGCGTCGGCGACGCCGTACTCCTACTCGCCGCCGTTCACCAGTCTCGTCCTGGAGCACGTGTGGAGTTGCGTCGAAAGCAACCCTGTCGCGTGTCTTGACTGGCTGGCGATCCTCGTCGCCAAATCGCCGGAAGTCTGTCAGTGGATGACGTCCGAATTTCAAAACTTGGAGCTTGCCGAGGAGTGGCTACTGGGACACAGCAACACGCGCGTTCACTGGAGCTTCGCTTTTCTCGTGGCCAGTATCGTCCCTTCGCCCTATTTCAAGCAGAACCTTCGCGCCAAAGCGATACCCGTTGTGCAGCCGTTGAGCTCCGTTGCTCAAGAAAACGTTCAGGAGCTGTTTCGAATGCTTCTTTGTCTCTTACCCAAAGCGGATCGCTATCTTGGTCCTACTTCCGATAAACTAGTTGCCTACTTTCAACTAATGACCGCCTGCTTGCTGTCTAAGACGGAAAAGTTAATGGTAGGCGCTAGGTATAGCGGTTTCTGTGTATCTTATTTGGAGTTTGCTGTCGACTAGTTTACTGAGCACTTCCTGCATTTGTGGCATCTTTTTCAAACGCTGTCCACGTCGGAGCAGGCAATCAACACCAACAAACAGGCACGTTTGAAATGCGGAGAAAAAACGCGCGTCTCTATTCTTCTAATCCTAGGCTGTTGTCGATTTTTGGTTTCACGTTTCAAAGGACTGCAACGAGAACGTTGATTTAATCGTTAAGAACAGTGCCGTCTCCGACGCCGTTGGCTGGTGTTACATACTGTGAGCCCAGTTCCAATAACGGTGTCCTCTTACTCCCGATCTTTTTTCTAGATCCGACTGCGACAGTCAGGACGTCGTGAATTTTAACAATCATTTCTTGCCATCGTATTATGGCCTCTTGCGACTTTGCTGTGAGCGTAGCGCGGAGTTTGCCGAGCGGCTGTCCTCTCACCAGAACATGACGTTCGCTTTCAAGCAGTTCATGACAAATTCCACTGTGTACCCAAAAGTACGTCTGTTTTGTTTTTCGTGTTTTTTTATGTATCGTCGTTCGCTTGGCAGGTGTACGCCGAGTTAGTGTCTCTCTTGGAGATTTTCTCCGGTAAACGTGGCCCGCCCGTGTCTCCGGAGAATAGCGCCAAGTTTCGAGCAGATACAATGAAACTCTTTCTTGCCGAAACCGACGGCTCCACCTTGTGGAACCTTTGGCTTAGGTCAGGAAATGATTATGTACGTGGATATGAAAGGTGACTTAACATAATCTAGAGTTTTACCGCTGATGCTTCAGACGGTTGACGATTCAAAGGTATTCATTCAGAGCAGAGGCTTGCAGATCTTAACCGAAGTAAGAAGACGGCTTTGTTCGACAGTGAACTGATATTTTCTTTCAAGGCCATCGGTACGTTGCAGCGAATGTACTTCGAGGCAACCGGCGCCTGCCAACTGTCTACCGAATTGGTCGAATTTCTATCCCTTTTAGCCCATCTGCTTAGGATCCTGTCCTCAAGGGACAGCGAAGACAGCGTCGATCCGTTAACAGTAGTAAAGTATTTGAAGGAAAACTGGAAAGAAAGAATGGAATTCGCTCACAGTCTACTGAATTTTCTTAACCCGTGCACGGAAGACTCAATTAGAAATCTCGGCATCGGTTTGTCCGGTGAATGATGAGCTACGGCTGACGAATTAAATTGTTCTTTGTTTTTTAGAGATTTTGACTGGTTTTGTGCGTTTGCTTCCTTCGGAATGCGTGGAAACGTTGCTTCCAGTCGTCGAATTTACCCATCGAACGTTTCATCAGTCTTCAACAATGGGTAATATAAAAGAGGCATTTTTTATTAGTTCTACTGTCATCTGGCAGCATTGGTGGGACCATTTTTTCCGAAAAGGCACCGTTCTCGCGCTACACTGGCTACCTCTCAGTTTTCCACTGTAAAGCGGCTTGCCGAACTGCACATGCACATCCACCCTAGCAAACTTGAGGTGGAAAAGGTTAGCTCTCAAAAGAAACGCGAAACAGTATGAAGATTTTTCTCCTAGGGTGTTGATCAGAACTATGATCAGGCTCTAATTAATTATTTCTTGCCGTATCATCGCTTCGTCGATCAGCTAATTCGTAAGGCGTTGGAACTGCACGCAGACGTGCGGGAGACAACTGTTAATCTAAGTGAGCGGTTGAGTCGACGTTTTATCAGAGTTCTGCCACAAGTCGTTTTTCAGGTGTTCTGTTGGCTATTGAAGGGGCCCCGCTGCACTTTTCCGTCTTCGCTGACTTGTGGACTCCAATTGAGGACGTCAGTGGAGTGAGTCAGTTTGCGAAGTGTTTCATTCTTGTCGTACATGTGCTTTTTAGCAGCAGCCGAAGTTACGAACGGCTAGGAATATTCTGTGTAGCCTACCATCTATGAGAGAAGTAAGAGACTTTGACAAATGGTTCGCAGCCTACACGTATCATTCTACTTGAAGTACTGTGAACTGGTGTTGTCTGAACATCGAATGTCTCTCAGCGTTCCTGCCATTTTTAGACTACTTTCAAGGGTTTGGGCGAAGGTGGGGGAAACTACAACAACCTTCTCTCATTCTCACATAATGTGCAAACTTTGTTTTTGTAGGTTAGTGATAGTCTTTTCCCCGATGAGCAGTGGGTGTCTATCGTCGATCAAGTGTTGGGCACCTTTGACAAACACCTACGCGGAATAGACCAGTTGAGCGTACAGAAAGAAGGAAAAAGCGAAAGAGCCGCGACACTTTTAGCAGTAAAATTCAAAAATTCCCCAAAAGCACGAGAACCGTCGTCACGTGTCTCTGATTAGGACGTGAGAGCTCTCGGCCTATTATTCGAAATGAACCGACAGGAAGAAAATTTGAAAAACGGAAAGGAATTGAAGAGCAATCTGGAGTATCTCGGAGCGCTATGCAATCGCGTTAAGGCCGCTATTCGAGCGGGAAACCCGGCTGCGGAAGAGGAAGCGCATGTTTCTCAAGACAGCCCAGCGGAGGCAAAAGTCGAGGAAGAGGAAGACAACGTCGGCGGCACGAAGAAGCAAGAAGACGTTATTCACACGAAAGGTAGTGGCAACGTCAAAAGAGAAGGCAGCTTTCTTTCGTTGTCTTCTTCGTCGTCAGCGCCGTCCTCTTCGTCATTGAGTCTCGTTTCAACTGTTGATTTGGCATGGGTAAATCAGTTGACAAGCTCAGATGATCGGAAATACTTGAAATCGTGGACTGTCAACGTCCATTCTTTGGTGGATACGATTTTGAGGCAATTGTAGCTCGTGATAGGGTTCTCTTTGTACGGAGAGATAGTTGCCTAGACAATTTGATAAATAGGTTTGTGTGCGCTGTTTCTACACAGTGCAATCAATTGCAGTAGATGACCAGAAGATTTTGCGTTAGAAAAGAAATAGATATCTATGAGTGTCTCAGTGACATGCCCGTATAACCTAACCATGAACGACGTCTCGACGAAACCTTCGCTAACACTCGATCTAGACGACGAAGTCGACGCCGAAGAGCCGACAAACTTCGAATCGACGTCAGATCCGCCGCACAACTCACAGGACGAACACGAAACGCCTGTCGACGCCGAGCAGCTGCTTCCACCCTCGCGAAGAGGAAAGCGACGCGACTCGCGAGTTCGCTTCGAGCCGGAAGAGAAAATGATCCGCTGCGCCGAACTCCCGAGCCCGTGGGACAATGGTAGAAGGCAGAAACTGCGTCGGCGTCTCTTTCAATTTCGCGAAACGCTCGTGTTTCCCCGTAGCACCGGCAACGAACAAAATCGAGGCGGCGACCGCCTATCGCGAGTCGTGCAAAGCGCTCAAAGTCCGCCCTCTCAGCAAAGTCATCCAACTCGTTCAGGTAGAGAAATGGGCCACGTACGTACGGGAAGTGGTTTACGCCACGTGTGGAAAAGGGATCTCATTTTCGATTCAATTCGTAGAGTGTGGAGGACTTCAAGAAACGTTGCGACGTGCTCGATCTTCGAGGTGAGTGGAGCGACGAGATCCTCGCGAGAAATATTTGACTGTGTTCTCTTTTTTTCTCCCCAGGCGTTCGACTGGACAATCGAAGTTGCGAGGCTTTGGAGTCGTTATTCAAACGGCTTCAATTTCTCACAGTCAATTTTGACAATTGTGGATTGGAGGATGACGTAAGAAATTCGATTTTCGTCGTCTTCTTTGGTCTCATTGGGTTGGTTGGTTGTTAGGGTGCGATGGCCATATTCGAGATGTTGGATTTCTACGATTCGGCTCATCGGCTCGTTCTCGCGCGCAATCCCAAACTGAGCGGTCGAGCGTGGTTGTCGTGCTCCAGGATGATGAAGAAAGTGCGTGTCTCTTCTTACCCTTCTTTTCTTTGCGCAATGAGTCGATTGGCGCGTTTTTGCAGTCGCACTGCATTACGTTTCTGGACGTTAGAGAGTGCGTGTTTGACGACTTCACCATTCCGCTCATCGGACGACCGATTCGAGCCAATTGCGTTCTGAAAACGCTTCACATTGAAGGCAATGAATTGACAGGCAGAACGCATCTCATTTTGGGTGAGATAGTTTGTATATCGATTGGCAGTGTAATGGCGTAGACATGGCATATTAGTGACGGCCCTGAAAACTAACTTCAATTTGACGGAATTGTTTCTGGGCAATAATCGACTTGTGCCCGATGATATGGCTCACCTGGGCAGCGTACTGAAGATGAATAGCACGCTACAGCTATTAGATCTGCGAGACAATTTGATTGGAGTGAGAAAGAGTACAAAATGTCAATGAAACTCTTATTACTCTTGATAGGATCAAGGACTGTCGTCACTGTGTGAAGGCCTCTGGGAACAGCATACAGCTGGTTTGACAACGTTAGTGCTGTGGAATAACAAGATCACGGCTAAGGGAATGCAGCCGCTGGCTGTTGTATTGGTATGCGGCGAGCATTCTCCACAGTAGGGGACATTGTAGGGTAATTAATTATGTAAATTCAGCCCACTCATCCGAGTATTGAAACGTTGAATCTCGGAAATAATCGAATTGAATCATCCGGCTGTCAGACGCTAAAGTCGGGGTTGGTGGGCAACCGCTCTCTAAAGAGACTCGGGATGGTCAACTGCCGAATTACGTGTGAAGGTAGAGAAATTTGGGGAGTCAACACAGACTCCTGACTCCTTTTCTTAGGAGCAATTGCTCTTGCTGAAGTAATTGGCGACAACAAGCCACTACAGAGACTCGATCTACGCGATAATGACGTGAGGCTCGCCGGCTTGTTGGCGTTGTCTCTCGCTCATCGAGTCAGCCACAATCTCGTCCGTCTCGACTTGAAGAAGAATATACGATCAGAAAACGTTAGCAGAAAACCGAAGAAAGAGTAGAGTATACTCGTTGGGTAATCATCACACGTACGTTTGTTTAGAGAGACCAGGAGTTGATAAAGAAACTCTTGCTTGACATCGAGACGTATGGGCAGCGCAATAAGATAGAGGTGGAGGAACGCGAGGCGAGGGAGGCTGTTCTACTTCGTCAGAAGGCGCTCGAGGACGAGAAAAAGAAGAAAGATGAAGCAGTGGAACAAGAACGGCGAAGTGAAGCGTTAGACGCTCTCTCGACGGCGTTGCACGCCCAGGCGCTTGTCGAGGATCACGGCCTTCCGAATGCGCCAAAGCCGAAGGAGAAGGAAATCGTCGAACAGGAAGTGGAGAAGAACGAGGAAGAGGATTCGCGAGAGGAATCGTCGCTAGAGAACGGGGTAGAAGTAGAGAGGAAGGAAGACGACACAGGGGACGTAGCGATAGCAGGTTTACTCGATGACGAAGGCGGCGAGCAGGCAATGCCAAGCGAAGACGTGGAGCATTCTATCGAAGATGAACGGCAGGGAGCTGACAGCGCTTCGGAAGTTGAAATGGTAGAGCCTGGCAAAACGTCGTCGAGTGACGACAGTCAGACCGCAGTAACAGATGAAATTGAGAATCAGGATGGCTGAGTTAATGTGTCTTCGTTGCATTTGTATATAGTTCTTTGTTTCATTTTTTTTTGATTGTCTTTGAATTTCTGTAGAAACGCACCGTGATCTGAACACGCGCACGCCAAATGGGATCGTCCTTTGGATCACGTGCTGTTGCGTCTTCTAATTGGCTCACGGGCTGATTGTAGTCAAGGGTGACAAGTGTGTATTAGGAGGCACAGAGACGCCTTATGTCAGGAAGCAAAACAGCAAAGTTAAACTGCAATTTTGTCCACTCGGACGAAATTTGGTAAGAAGGCACTATTACGTCTCTTCCACTGCTGCTGCTTGCGTGACGGGGCTCTGTACTTGTTTTGCAGGAAAGATCACGTTCATCGCGAGCTATATTGCAATCGGGTATGGCCAGAAAATTGGGGGTTCTTGTCGAAGGAACCCAGCGAGGTTAGTACAACTGGTTTTTAGTGAAATGGCGTAGTTGAATAACTGCCACGCCCACTATGTGTATCGGCAGCGCACAAAGACTGCGTCTCTCAAATTACCTATCATCAATGTTGCTACCACAAGGAAGAGGACCCACAATCCTTTTCCGGTAAAAACGTCGGCGGAAATTGGTTGGAAGTCAGGACGACCTGAATGCTTGTTGGAGAAATACGGAAAGTACACGCGAGGTAAATTTAGCGTGGAAAAGCAGTTTCATTGGCCAACAGAAGGAATTGAATAAGAACTAGTGCAAAACGTCATCAGACTGTGTGTGCAGCTAGATGTAAATACTTAAATTACAAATCACAAAAAATGCAATTAGCATTATCCGGGCATTGTCCGTTAACTGCGCACGCGGAAGAGAGTTAGGCTTTGTTCCTGGGCAAAGTTCAGAATGGACGCTATCACGCATAACTTCTCGTCTGCGGTTAGACGTTCTGACGGCATCGAACGAATTCCCAGCTTTGAAGGGCCAACGAGCGTCGAAACAGAGCATTCGACCAGTCTGGCGATTTCGTCGCACTCGAACTCTTCTTCTTCTTCCGGACTGAAACCGTCCACCGGAGCAGACAGCACGACCGGCGACCAAGACGACGCTTCCGCTCGCAGCAAAGCGATTATTCTCTTCGAGTTGGAGAAGAAACGTGAACGAATGACGAAGTCTCTGGTGGAACTGGAGGAGGAGGCGCGAGAGAAAGCCGAACGGAAGCGATTGCGAGAAGAGCAAAAACTGGAACAGGAGAAAATTTATAGAAAACTTCAGAGGGAAAATCAGAAAGAAGGATTAGCAGCGTCGTCTTCGATGCTTGACGTATTCACCGAAAAGCGAATTGGCGAGGTGGGACACGGGGGAATGCTCATGGAAACGACTCAACGTTGTCCGTTCGTGACGGCAATAGGAAAGCGATGCGGAGTCGTGACTACACAAGAGTTAGTAGAGTACAGGTTATATATAATAAGTTGAATCATTTTGTGACTCTATTTAGAAACGCATACTGTCTTCACCATCAGAAACTATGTGTGGAGGAGGAGGAGGAGGAGGAAATTTCTCTTGCTACCTCTTCAGTGGTTGTTCCGAATAGCGATCTGCCCTTGGTGCCAGGAACTTGTAATGATGCCCGTGCGGGAGAGCGGCAGAGGCAGGGAAACGAGACAGCTTCTA
Source organism: Oscarella lobularis (assembly GCF_947507565.1). Classification (NCBI taxonomy): domain Eukaryota; kingdom Metazoa; phylum Porifera; class Homoscleromorpha; order Homosclerophorida; family Oscarellidae; genus Oscarella; species Oscarella lobularis. Next base: position 817,111 of record NC_089181.1, on the reverse strand, counting down.
TCGGTGATAATGTCGTGTGGGATGATTATTCAAAAAGTGTAGCTACGTTACCTTCTGCCACTGCACAAGCAAGTGATCGCAACGTTCAAATGGCTACTGAGGAAACTGCTCCGAGGAATAGGGACAATGAGGGGAATTCGTCTTCGCGTCGTACTACACGACACAGCAGCGGCAGAACAGTGCCAAGTGGAAGAACGTCTGTGGGAAACAAAGGACGTCGACGGTTGAAGCATGACTTGCGTTTGGCAAAGAAAGGGGCTGTTATGAAGGAGAAGCTAACGAGACGATTGTACAGTTGTGCCATCACGTCTGCAGCTCTCTTCAAGGAGCAACTACGAGTGTGCAAGCGCGAAGTACGACTCTTGAGTAAATTGGGAAAATTGTCCGAGAAGCGTTCAAACTTAATAATATCGAATAAGAAGACTAAAAAGAGACGATCAAAGCGAAAAATAAAATCAAAAGAAGCCACTGCTGTTGCGGACTCGATGACTATGGCAACCAGCTCTTCTCCGTCAGTAGACACGAACATGACCGTAGCGGAAGTCGCAGGCAGCTCGAATGATGGACTTCCGTCGTCTGGAATGACAGCGAGTATTAAACGGGAAGTACTTTCATTTGAGGATGCCACGTCTGGGTCATTTTCTGGTCATCCTGAAAATGTGAGCGTCACGGCGGTGAAGGCGTTCAACGGTGGCCTCGTCACGTGTGCCGACGACATGTCTGTTCGATTGTTTGATCTGACGGTGCGTTATTTCTATTTTTCCTTCAACTGGTTTAACGGGGGGTACGCGTATCGTGGGTCTAGACGCGCAAGTTGCGGTGTTCTTTGAGACATACACATGAGTCAAGCATTACGTGCCTCGAGGTACAACTCATTCTTGGGGGGGATACTTCTGAATGTCTGATAGTGATACTTTGTCCTAGATAGCTGACTTGGTTACTGAGCAACGCTTATTTACCGGATCGAACGACATGAGTCTTTGCTGTCACAATCTTCAGGTAAACTTACTAGCAGGTTAGAAAATTTATTGGTATAGTGTCTTATTATACTTTTTTTATAGACTCTGGCGTGCACTCATAAAATTGTGCTCAACTCGCCCGTAACGTGTTTGCACTGTGCCTGGGAGTTGCTGTTCATAGGGCTGACCAATGGCGAAGTCGTTTGTTTGGACAAAAAGGTTATACAAGGCACATTGTGTGCCGTTTTTGTGTATTCACAGTGCGGGTGCCGATAGTCTCTAAGGTCGGTGGGTAGAAAAGATTGCCACTCTCCCAGTAAAATCACGTGCCTGGCGACTGCATTGGAACAAACGGAACGCTTATTGGTAACAGGCTCCGACGATAGCACGATTGCTATCAGAAACGCGCAGGCAAGAAGAACGTCTTTCTATCTGATGATGGACGCATTCGAAGTTGTTTTCAGTCTTTTATACTGTTGAGGACAATTCGGAGGCACGCCCAATCGGTGCTGTGTTTAGGGGTGAGCAGTCAAACGATTTTTTGTGTATCCTGATTTTCAATTAATTAGGTTTGGAATAATTTTTTGTTTTCTGGAAGTGAGGACAAACGTCTTGTGATTCACAACGTCCATGTGAGCTTTTTCTGATAGAGTTACGTTGCCATTGTATTTTTCTGTTGTAGATGGGAACTTTGGTTTGTTATAAGCACGATCACGCGGGCTCTGTCACGTCTGTTGCGGTGGCAGGACAAAACGTCATCACTGGCTGCCTTGACGGAAAGATTCGGTGCTACAACGTCCAGGTACGTTTAGATTGAGCTAACTTTAGGTTTGGCTGGTAGGAGCTCTTTTAGCCTGGACAATTATTGCGCGTCGCCTCTTCTGAATCAAGTGGCATTTCTTGCTTGACAGCAACATCTTGTATGGTGAGTCTTTTGATATGTACGCGCTCTTAGTTTAAAAATCTGAAATAAACTTAGGTGTATGCTGGATATGAAAATGGACAGATACAGGCTCTGCCGATAAATTAGGCTAAAACGATATATATTGTTCGAGTTACATATGCACAGTCATCACGTGATGACATGAGTTAGCATACGGGAAGCAGATCTCTAGGCGTCGTAACGGCTCACGCCAGTGATGTTCTACAAGTTCAGCCAAATTTCTGGCAGAGTAGCTCCTACGGAGGCTCTTAGTGCCTACGTGCCTCAGGTTAGTTCAGCCACGGTATTACGGGTACGAGAGGCTCTCTAACGGGGGTGTCTAGGGATTTTCCAGAGTTCCCGTCCTTCCATCGCGACCATCGCCTCACTTGCAGCAGGCCCAGTCGAGCCCGGACGCTCTATTCAATAGACCGAACCGTGTTCCCGTCTTCCAACGTCTGTTCCAGGTAGCGAACTCGCCCGATCGTCTCACAGACACTATTTCTTGACTCTTACAGGGAGGAAGTCACAGTGTTCCCGTGTTTCTTAAGGGAGGAAAAGCCGACATTCTTATCTATCGATCGGCCATGGTTTTGTCTCTCGTTGGAATCGGCGTGTGTCTCGAACAACTCTACATGGCGTCGACAGGAAGGCAACAGAAAGTCTGAAGAGGAACAGAAACGAACAATCAATTGCCGCGAGCTGCTTTACTAATATAAAGAATAAAGAGGTGTGGGTCCGTGAACCATGGGCCTGAACCATGTGGCATTTGATTATGATTAGGCCCTAACATAGTCTCTTCTTGACAACTTCCTGACAGTTCTTCTTGACAATCTTCTTGTAACTCGCGCTACCACGTGACTTTCCCTTTCTCTGTCCATAGATATGCTCTGTCCGCCGCCGCGGGGGACTCGCCGGGTCGTTTTAGTCGACCGCGGGGGGGAAAATCGCGGGGCGACAGGAGGCTGCAAGCGGTGCCCTCGTTGCCGCTAAGTAGTGTAGGGACATCGCAGCATAGATATATATGATCGCAGTGTCCCTCGAGCCGAGATCCTCATGCGAAAGGCGTCACAGGAGCACCGCATCGACGTGGTTAGCTCCCGGCGTCTCTCGGCGCTCGATTTAATCAGCGCGAGCGTAGGGGTTTCAGATGGCACCAAGATAGCACACGTTTTATGACTCAGCAACGCAAAATGAGGAGACGACGACGGTTCGAGAAGTCAACTTGAAGTAGGTATTCGTTCTCAAAGCGATCGCGATCGCCACAGACCGCGCGTTCTCAAAGATACCCCGGGAGTGCGCAGCTGCCCACGTACACGTACTCACTCGATCCATCTCCAAAATTCCTCCCGCAAGCCAAACCGAACCAGAACGTGCAGGCAATGCGCCCCGACTTGCCGTACTGGAGCAGCGGCGTGGGCGCCGTTCAAAAATTAATTCTGAAGGTCGATGTCCGATTGTTACCCTAATGCTCCTTCTTCAGAAGTATCCTCATGACAGGCAGATGCGTAGGATTTTCTCTACGTAGGTCACAAGATTGTCGCGCACTCTCTAAGCTCATTACGCTATCGCGTCTTGTGCGGCTATGCATGTATTCGTTACTTGAATAATGTCAGATGCTCTTTCCTTCTCCAACGTCGCGAGAGACTTTTTGGCCGGTGGCCTCGGAGGTAGGGGATGATTATAATCGTCAGATGCTTTTGGCGCTGACGTGAATCGACATCGCTTAGGTGGAGCAAGTCTTTTGGTGGGCCATCCTTTTGACACTATAAAGGTATAAAAGTTTCTTTTGTCTACGCTTATTGCGCAGTTGTGGCAGTCCGTTGAATGCGCACTCGTAGAAGGGGGGGTAACTGATCGATTGGAGTTGGAGGGGAGGAGGGCGTGGAAAGGGAAAGTAAGGGGTGGAACCGTGGGCATGTTTCCTAGACATATGCTAATTAGAAATATGCGATTTGGCCGTTGTAGGGCAGCTCTAGAATCTAGACACGTGTCTTTTTTTAGGTTCGGCTTCAAACTGGAGGAACGTCCCAGCGGGCAATCAGTTGTCTGTTGACCGTTACGAAGAACGAAGGCGTGAGTGATATTTGAGGTCAGTTTTAACTAAGTCTGATAGTGCGGCTTCTTCTGCCAGGTACTTGCTCTCTACAAGGGCCTACTGCCACCTATGTTGGGTCAAGCGTCTATCAACAGCATCGTCTTTTCTTCATACAACGGCTGCCTAAGGTATCTGTCTGACCTCGATCGTCACGATCAGCCGGCGAGAAACCATGCACTGGCTGGAGCCTTTACTGGGATAGTGCAAACCCTTGTCTGCTCTCCGATGGAACTATCTAAAGTTCTTCTTCAAGTTCAAAAGGATCACGTTAAGAGCGCCAGGGCGTCGAGAGAATTGACCGGTCCCATTGACGTGTACGGAAAATTGTACCATCAGAGAGGGCTTCGCGGCTTAACTTCCGGCTTTTATTCATGTCTTTGGCGAGACGGAATCGGCTTTGCCATGTATTTTTATTCGTACCACGAGATCTGCCGATGTCTGACTCCCGCCGACGGAAATGTGTCTGATGTTCAAATCATGACAGCTGGCGGGTTTGCCGGAATGATTTCTTGGACATTGTGCTTTCCTTTTGACGTCGCGAAATCAAGAATCCAAGCCGAAGCGTTGAAAAAGAGCCCAAATTACAAAGGCTTGGTGGACTGCTTGACTAAAAGCGTTAAATCCGACGGCGTCCGAGTCTTGTTCAAGGGATTTGTTCCCTTTCAAATGCGAGCTTTTCCTACGAACGCCGTTTTGTTCTACGTCTACGAGTCGACGGACAAGTTCCTCAAGAAGCACTTCTTTTAACTGAACGTCAATGTTTGCCTTTTCTGTGGCAGTTAATGTCAAGTGTCTGCATGTGCCATTCACCCTTTGGCTGGCGCGAATCAATCATCGTCTTGTGGGTAAGCTCAATTGCATAGCGTAGAACGTAGAAAAAAAGAAAACAGAAAAGGGGGAGGGATTCAGTTGTGGGGTTCGGTGTCTATCAGTGACACCGGCAGCCATCTAATTAGTTTCGATCGTAGTTCTGGGGCACCTTTGATCTATCCCCGCCTAGTGTTGCCGCAACGACGGCATTGATCGTTTGAACGGTCGAGTGCAGTGTATCTTTTGTGCCCAATTGCGGATTTAACTCGACGACGTCCATCCCTACGAGTGCATTAGTATCGTGCAGACATTCGCCGATATATTGCGCCTCTCTGAGCAGCAAACCGCCGGGGACTTCAAATTTGAATAAATTATTGAAATATCAATTAAATTGGCGCGTTTACCTTTTGTTCCCGTGCAAGAGGCCAAATCGGGGTTAAGGACGTCGATGTCAAAGCTCAAGTGAATCGGTCTTGTTTTACTGGTAGAATGAGGCCGATTGATTTTTGAATTAAATTCGACGGTCGCTGTGTGTATACCTTGGCTTGAGATGATCCAAAGTCATTTCGACGATCTTTCCAATGCCGAATCGATCCACGTGACGCATTGTAAAGACCTTCTTTACTCCCGCCTTCTTTAAGTTTACCCTATTAGATAAAGCGCCTTGTGTAATTTTCTGAGCGTTTTTTGCATTTTGTGTGTAGACCATTCGCCGGGATCGGCATCTCGTATTCCGATGTACACCAGATTATCGGCGAAAATTCTAAAAGTACATGCGTCAATATTTTTTGTTATTTCCTTACTAGAGCTTGCTTTGTTTTCAGCCAGTCGAATTCCGGAGGATTCTACAGTCACAGTCCGCCGGCATGAGATGTATAACAAAGACAAGAGAATCTTACTCTCTGTCCGCTTCTCGTGCTAAGAAAGGCCGACATTCCGTGGGCATTGCGACTGGGACTGGTGAGCGGAGAATTGAAGTCCAAATGCGCGTCAACCTATCACCCGTCCGCGTGACGTTGGATAATATAGATGATGCATGTTTGATTTCTGACCCAAATGACTCCGAGGTTGTTTGACACGGACGATAGTCCGCTTATGGATCCGGCAGCAATACTTGACAGAAGAAGTACGAGGCCGATATTCTTGTAGTTATGGTTTCGTGACTAATCAATTTAGGCACGTACCTGTGATCTCCTCCGAGAACGAGGCAAAAGTTGCCTTTCGATGCGCAATCCGCTACTTTTTTGGAAAGCTGTCGTGGGGGGTAAGTCAATGCGATTAGTTGACACGCTTAGCTAACGACTCACGTTCTGACAGACGGCCGCCACTTTCGTCGCATTGCAGATTGAAATCTCGCCCTCTGGCGTCGATGCGTGTGGGGGTTCCGCGGCGTTTGGTGGATCTATGGTGATATCGCCTTCGTCGATGACCTTCACATCTGCAAGACAATCGAGCGTCACGGAATTTCTCGTCGCGTCAAGATCTTACCAAGATTTTTTAAGGTAGGCAAGAGTCCCCCTTTTCTTATCGCTTCTGCCCCCTCCTCAACACCTGGTCGGGACTTGGGTGCATAAATGCATATGTATGCATGAATACGTCAAACAATTTCATGGGGGGGCCTCACACGTATACCTGTCCTTCGGAAAAGGGAACGCCTACTAACGAAATCGTTTGAATCGTTCTCGCTGTGTTGCATCGGGGCACGACAAACGGTTTTCCTTGCAGCAGTTTCGTCGACAAGCGGCGAATTAGGACATACGTCATTATTCTGCAACCTTCGCGCAACACATCATCATCATCAGTTTGTTTGCCTCTAACAGCGCATAGCTAGGCACGCCTGTAGATCGTGCACGACTATCGAAGTGAACGAAAAAACGAAAAAGGGGAGAAAACGGGCGTGGCGCAGGCGTGGCACAAGCGATCACCGATCGAGCACGCACACTTTTTTTGACGCTGAACGTTTGGCTTACAGACAGAAGCTTGGGGCTTTAACTGACGCGACTTTTGTGACAAGCCTGCAGTCTTTCAAGTTCGCTTCAGTTGGGAGAAATGATTTCAAACGCGCCGTCGGCTATCTGATAAATGTGCTGCGGAGGAGGCCTCCTTTGAGACAACAGATAAGAGATTCTTCGTGTCTAGTCCGCTCTCAAGCGCAGGTCGAGTTCAATTATTGAGTTTTCTTTTGCCAACTGAACCCTGCGCCCGGCGGCTTGTCAAAAATCTGCGTGATTGCTTAGGTTTCAGATTGAAGTGAGTATAGAAAATGACGTCATAGTGCGCGTGCCGTTGCTAATCCGAGTAAAAATGTGCGTGGCTCGTTGCGGTTCTTCAGTTGCTGCCCAGCGTGGGGACTCGGAAGGGGCGCGTGCTGTGTTATACGACCAGCGACTAATGGAAGACGATGTAAGCTAATTCTATATGCCTACCATTCCTCGTCTAGGATCTCTATTTAAGTTACTGGTAAAAATCATCATTTCCGGGACGGTTTATCGCGAACACTTAATTAAACCCGAAAGCGCTCTCATGCGATGATCTGAAAACGTTCGATCGTTTTTTAAAAGCATTTTCCTCAATTTCTGCCTTTTCGCGGCGGCGCGACCGCGCGACGGCGATTCACATGCGCGATGAGTAGAGACGTCTCAAGATCGATATCGCATACAGTGACACGCGCCGCTGGCACCCCACCCTGTCTGCATGCTCACGAGTCAGACATGAATCTAAGTCGTGCGATGTTTAAAGCGCTCGGGCGAAGTTTCTGTATTGGGAGAGTCTGTGTTACTTTGACTTCGGCACCCCCTCGTGTATGCGCATGCATATTACTGCCCCGACTCCAGTTTCTTCTTTTGAACTTGTCTATTTCTTCTTTTGAACTTGTCTATCTCTTCCTGTTGGTCTTCTCTCTTTACAGAGAAAAACGGTGCTAATTCGATTGACCAAACTTCTCGAACGCGCTATTTCCGCCAGCTATCCAGAGTTGGATGTTGGGACTGTTTCCGTTCAACCTGGGAAAAAAGGAGTCGATTACCAAAGCAACTGTGCTATGGCAATAGCCAAGGTAAATACTTTCATGCAGAGCTGAAGGAGCTTCTAATGAGAGGAAGAAAACTAGGAGTGATTCTGTTTTTTTCAGGCGCTGAAAACCAGTGGTGTCAAGGACCCACCTCAGCCGCGCGAAATAGCCGAAATCGTTCGAAAGAATATTCCTCCAAATGACATAGTGGAAAGCGTACGCGTTGACTTTAGAGGACTTTCTCGCCGCTAAACTCAAATTCTGTTTGCAGTCACAAATCACCGGTCCAGGTTTTATTTCCGTGCAAATTAAGCCTCCCTTGGTGTCGAGGCTCGTCACGCAACGGCTGATCAACGGCGTTCAGCCCCCACTAGTGGATCGTCAGCTTCGTGTCATCGTTGATTTTTCGTCGCCCAACATTGCCAAGGAGATGCACGTTGGGCACTTGAGATCGACCATTATTGGCGAATCCATCTGCCGCATGCTGGAATATGTGGGCCACGACGTTCTAAGGCAACTTCCGCGACATCTTCGCGCGAAAGACTTATAAAAATAGTTATTGCTCTTTAGGCTCAATCACATTGGCGACTGGGGAACTCAGTTTGGTATGCTCATTGCTCATCTGAAAGATAAGTTCCCGAACTATCTTTCCGAATCTCCTCCTATTGGCGACTTGCAGAAATTTTACAAAGTGTGATCTTAACGCTCGTCGTCTCATTCATCTATTCGTCTCGTTGTAGGAGTCGAAGAAACGATTTGATGAAGAACCCGAATTCAAGAAACGAGCCTATGACGACGTTGTGGCCTTACAGCGTGGCACCAATCCCGACGTGAGGAAGGCTTGGCAGCTTATTTGCGACGTATCGAGAAAAGGTACATGTAAGGCAGCCGCTTGAAGCGTCGCCGAAAGTCGCTTTTTTTGCCTGCAACGTTCGCTTTGATGTGTAGAGTTCCAAATTATCTACGAAATGCTTGACATCACTCTCGTCGAACGAGGTGAATCGTTTTATCAGCCAATGATGCCTGATGTTGTGAAAGACCTACAAGAAAAAGGTTTCTTGACCCGGCCTCATCGTGTTTTACTGTAAACGCGTTTTGTGTCTGTTGGCGCACCATAGGTCTCGTTCAGAACGACGAAGGACGAAAGGTCGTTTTTGTACCAAATGAAACCGTTCCTCTCACGGTTGAAAAGTCTGATGGTGGCTTTACGTACGACACGTCTGACATGGCAGCAGTGAAGCACAGGGTTGAAGAGGGGAAAGCCGACTGGGTTATCTACGTCGTTGATTCCGGACAGGTTTCTATTTCAGTCCTTTGGTGTTGCTTATAATCACTGAACATTGGCAGGCTCACCATTTTAAGCTGATTTTCTCCGCGGCTAAGGAGGCCAAATACTACGATCCGGTCAAAGTGAGACTTGATCACGTTGGATTTGGCTTGGTTCTCGGCGAAGACAAGTGATTTTTTCACTGTATTTAAAAAGTCTACTGATAAGCTTTCTCGTGTAGGAAAAAGTTCAAGACTCGATCCGGAGATACTGTTCGTCTCGTTGATTTGCTCAACGAAGGCTTACAGAGAGCAATGGAGAAGCTGAAAGCCAAAGGACGAGACAAGGTAACGAGGAGCAGGTCTCCACACCAGTGGTGGCGCCCTATTCTTAAGAATCGTATGTTATTAGGAATTGAGTGCTGACGAAATGGAAGCCGCTCAAAGAGCGGTCGCTTTTGGCTGCGTCAAGTATGCGGATTTGTCTCACTGTCGCATCAACGACTACGTCTTCTCCTACGACAAGGCAGGCCGCGTGTTGTGAAACTAATTAATTAACTGGTAGACCGTTCCTATTTAGATGTTGGACGATCGCGGAAACACGGCAGTTTATCTTCTCTATGCTTACACCAGAGCGAAGTCAGTCATATGACTCATCGTCTAGTTACACACATAAAACGATGAAATCTGCTTTTAGCGCTATCTATCGATTGGCTGGCATCGATAGAGACTCGTTGAGGAAAGAGGCTTCAAGCGTTCCTGTCGTCTTGGATCATCCCAAAGAATTGAAGCTGGGCAAATGCATCATTCAATTTCAGGAAACGCTCGATCGCACTCTCAAAGAGCTCTATCCTCATCTCCTTTGCGAGTACATGTACGAGTTGGCCACGACGTTCACCGAATTTTACGACGCTTGCTATTGCATTGAGAAGGACAAGGAGACGGGCAAGATAGTGAGCATAAATAAGAGCCGATTGCTTCTTTGCGAGGCAACGGCCATGGTGATGACTCAAGGATTTCAGCTCCTTGGAATAAAACCGGTCACGAAAATGTAACTGTTTTCTGCATGCTTCAGCGACTCTTTTGTCTCATTTTTTGTAGTCTGTGTGCTGTAGAACTGAAGCGTTTGTCTCTTTAGTGGACAGATGTAAACATTCATCCTCGCCACACCACGTGATGTTTTCAAACGTCCCGGTTATTCTTCTCGTAGATGTTACTGCTCGTTCTATTGCTTGCTCATTTGGCTGCAGCTGAAAATCCTACAATCATTATTACTGATTTTGGCGGGAGTTCTGTGCCAAATCCGTTTCCCAGTCACCGTGACGGTACTAGACTCACTGAAGACACCAGAAACTCAAATGATAGTCTTCTCCACAGCTAAGGCGACAAAAAGCCCAGCCGGTGCGCAGCGAGTTCCTTTAGAGCCCGTGTACGTTCCCGTTATCGCAAGCGTATGTTCAGCGTCCGCCGTCTTTCTCTTTTGCGTTCTGTTCTGCGCTTGGAGGCGCCGAAAAGCGGAACAGGCACAAGCGCTTTCTATTCGGGCAAGAGCAGTAGCGTGGCCAATCGCAACTTGAGCCTCATGTGTCAAAAAAAATATGTTCTTTATTTGCAGGCGTCTGATACGATGGATTTGAGTTTTCACGACCTGAATAAGGAAGATGAAGACGAAGGCATAGAGGAAGACGTGAAGATCATATCTGACGCATAGGAATAGGATTAGAGCATATGTACGCACTGTAGAATTAGTGGCACTACACAAGCTCATTCAAATTTCACACCACGACTTAATTAATCAATTAATGAGTTGCGTCACTTGAATTAGTCTCAAGTGATGCTTTTATCAGAATTTATAATCCTCCAAACTTGACTGTCGTCGTTGGGGCTGCTTTGTTATTGCAAGTTCACTTTTACTTGGGCTATACTGTATATAGATAGCTACGGTAGTGATTGCCCCTGGTAGGTACATTTCACGCAGGAAATTTAGCAGCCGTTGTACGCATAGTTCCTGTTAGAGCCATTTGGCCTGTTGTACCCAATTGTTGCATTGAAATGATGCAGTAGATCAGATGTTTGTAGAGACGTTGGAAGACAATGTTTGATTCTGCAGGTGCGTGACGAACTTTTTTTTGAACGATCTTCATACAAGAACGCAAACCTTTTTGCTGGTAGGTAGACGGATTTTCATCGTCTCGCTGCAGAGCACTGCTTTATAGGGGGGACTGACTTCCTATAATAGAACACCGTCCCAAATGCAAATAGAATGCAGCAGCAGGTGATGCAATAGAGCGTTTAGGGAGGCGGGGTTTTTGAAAGCATGCGCAGTACTCGACGGTTAATGGGAGAAGAGGCGTGGCACCTCTATTTTGCTAAGGAAATGTTTGAACGCAGCAGAGCTAGGTCAGAGATGTAGAGTAGTTCGCCCTTACACGAAGCGAGCGTCGCCTAGGAGTAGAAACGGTGTCGCTATTAGCCAAGAAAATGATCGTCACGTGACCTAGAGCAGTGATATCTCGAAAACAAAAGCTAACAAAAATATTAAACTCAGACCACTGGCTCTATCTTAATTAAAGAGAGCGGGTAGAGCGTATTGTAAAATAAAAAATAAAAAATAAAACATATCGCAAACCGATGTTTTTCGGCATAGTAAAGCCAGCCGTCGAAGTCAATTTTTTTCAAAGGTTTAGTTTTCGAGATATAGGTAAAAGAGGTCACGTGATACTACTTTTCCCCGCGAATTTCGACTTTGCTTCTAGCAATCGGCGGTGCGCTTTCTGACGTATCATGTATCTCTCTAAGCCTTTTGCCTAAGCGCGCCGCGATCAAACATTTCGCTAGCAAGATAGAGGTGCCACGCCCCTTCTCCCATTAACCGTCGAGTACTGCGCATGCTTCAAAAACCCCGCCTCCCTAAAACGCTCTATTAGCCGTTACTCAACCAATGATGAGAATTGGACTTCTTCTCTTCGCATTTGTCCAGCATTGTAGCCTAACCCAAGGCTCAATGACTTACAAACCAACTTGGGATAGCCTCGGTATGCTTCAGCCTACACAATAACCCGAGTTTTTATGTACTACAGTAGTAAATAGATTCGAGGCCTATTCCTGAATGGTTTGACGACGCTAAATTCGGTATATTCATTCATTGGGGCATCTTCAGTGTACCTGCTTGGTCCAAAGAAGGTGCCATAGCTGAATGGTATTACCAGCGTCTTTTGACGGGAAGCGACGGGAATGCAACTCGAGATTTTCACGCTCGAACCTACGGAGCCGATTTCTCTTACGCCGACTTCGGTTCCATGTTCAAAGCGGAATTGTGGAACCCCGCCCAGTGGGCGGAGCTTTTCAAGGCAGCCGGAGCCAAGTACGTCGTCCTGACGTCGAAGCACTGCGACGGATGGGCGAATTGGAAGTCGCCAGCTAAGTGGAACTACAATAGCGTGGAAAATGGGCCGGGGAGAGATTTAGTTGGAGAGCTGACGAATGCGACAAGAACAGCTGGCCTCAAAATGGGACTATATTGTAAGGAGTTAATTAGGCGTAGATCTTAAGGTCTAATCGAGTTATATAAAAAGGGTAAAGTTTATTTATAAGTGTTATGTGTTGCTATGGATTCCAGTATTTAATTAACAATTTTCTGTCTTTTAGATTGTAATATTGAATGGGGCAATCCCCTTTTGCCTTGGAACTACGAAAACGGCCCTCTTCCTTACAGCGGCCAAGAAAGATACGTCGAAGAAGTTTTTCTGACCGAGCTGATGGATATAACGCAAAAATACAAACCGTCTATCGTTAATGGAGACTACTGCGTTTTGCTCAACAGCACTCAGCTTCGTTCTCGCGATTTTCTCGCTTGGCTTTACAACGAATCGCCGGTGAAGGACGAGGTCGTCGTCGACGATCGATGGGGGACAGACGCTCGATGTCATCACGGTGGATACTGGACGTGCCACGACAAATTCCAACCCAATTATCTTCCTCCTCATAAGTGGATGGACGAGAACACGATTGGAATATCGTGGGGACTAAATCGACTCGAAACGGTAAAGGACTATAAGACGGTAGACGTGTTGGTAGAAATGCTCGTGAGCAACGTTGCTTATGGCGGAAATTTGCTTCTGAACGTGGGACCGACAAGCGATGGGAGAATAATTCCCGTCATGGAGGAAAGACTTCTTGGTATGGGTGAGTGGTTGCAAGTCAATGGAGAAGCAATTTATAGTACAAAACCATGGCGAAATCAGACGGAAAACGTCACAAGAGGATCGTATGATATATTGGTCAACTGGAGTAACATTGGCACTACAGACATGTCTGAACCCGGACAAACAACGAATACGATTAAGTATCTAGGAAAATTTGAATCTGCTCAACAGTGTTTGAATGCGTGCTCGTCTTCAAATTTTGAAGCTAAGTTTGGCCGGAAGTGCTTGTCATTTACGTGGCACTCGAATGATTGTTCGCAGCCGCAATGGTCATTGACCTGCTATGGAAGAACAGATAGCAGTTGGAGTCCAGCGAAAAAACTTGGTGGAACTGCGGGACAGGTGCAAGGCAATACAATCTACTATACAAACAGCAAAGAAAAAGCTACTACTGTTTATGCCACCAGCATAGGGATGCTCTCTGCTGGAAACTTTACTCTTGAGCTGCCACAGCCGTCTAGTGCTACTCAGGTGAGTTTGCTCAGTAGCAAAGGACCGCAGTCTCTTCGCTGGGCTAAAGGTGAGGGAAATAAGGGAATCAATATTGAAGTTGAAAAAGTAGACTTCAGTATTTTCCCTGCTGGAAGCGCCTATGTTTTCGTACTTACCAATGTCAATTAGGGCTCATTTTATGGCTCACTTTCACTTCTCTGTTTAGTCTTGTTTGTGGTGTTGTGTATGGAAATACATCAATTAATCAATCAATCAATAGTCAATAATGACGTTCGGTGTACTGCGCAGAATCCGTCTAGGCACCATCGTGCCTTTTGCCAAAAACGAAGTCTGGCACCTCGAGTTTGTGTTTAGCTCAGGCTGCTGAAGGTTGGTGAATTAACGATTCGTTCTTATACTGGGTTAATGATGAGAAGAGGCGTTATAGGGCCTATTCGGGTGAGAAGGAAGTCGTTGCGTTTTTCCGCAATTCGAAAGCGCTCCTTCGAAGCCATCTCCTGCGTAAATTCAGTCTAAGTACTCACACAGAAGTCATCGATCTTCACGACAAGAGTGCGAACCGTTCTCTCTAGGAATTATAGAGTCGAAGAAATGGCGGACGTCGATCCGGGAACGCTTCTCGAATGGCTCCTCATGGACCAGAGCGACGAACGCGAAATGCAGCTGATCGCCTTAGAGCAATTGTGCATGGTCCTCCTGATGTCCGACAACGTCGATCGATGCTTCGAAAGGCAAGAAAAAAAGAAACCGCATATTTTACAAATTTTGAATTTTGATTTTTTTTCACGCAGCTGCCCGCCGCGCACCTTTCTGCCGGCCCTTTGCAAGGTGTTCCTCGACGAACGCGCTCCGTACAACGTTCTCGAAGTGACGGCGCGAGCCATTACCTACTACTTGGACGTGTCGGGCGAATGCGCGCGGCGAGTCGTCGGCGTCGACGGTGCCATCAAGGCATTTTGCGCTCGTCTCGAAGCCGCCGACATGACGACGCGAGTCAGTCGCGATCTCGCTGAACAGTGCATAAAGGCAGGATCCGATCCCCCCCCCCATGGGGAGATTGAGATCGAGGAATATTCTTCCTTAGGTTCTAGAATTGGTTTCGTCTCGCGACGCGTACGCCGTGTTCGAGTCGGGCGGACTCGTCGCGACTCTGCTCTTCGTTCGCGACAACGGCATGTCAATTCACCGCGACACGCTCCACTCGGCGATGAACGTCGTCAGTCGGCAGTGCGGTCGAGTCGAACCGACGGATAAGAAGATGGCCGTCTACGTCGAGTCGCTGTCGACGCTCCTGCGTCACGACGACGGACAGGTGAAGGAGAGCTCGTTGCGATGCATTGCGACGCTCGCCGACGGGTTCATGCGTCGCGGATTGGATCCCGCTCCTATTGCCGACGGCGGTCTCGTCGACGATTTGATTCAGCGGCTTACGGCGGCGCGAGTCGACGCGAGCGGATCGACGGGAACGGCGGGTGATAGAGCGAGCGGATCGCACGCGGCTGCCGCGGTGGCGACGACAGTAACCGAGTCCGGTCGGTCGTCTGTTACGCTTAGCATTAGCTTGTTGTCTATTTTGTGCAGAGGATCGCCGCCTGTGTCTCACGTAAGTCGTATTTATTGTTCATATACGACGTCTTTGATTTTGCATTTTTTTAGTCTATGTTGAGATCTTCGTTGCCTGACGGCTTAGAAGGAGCGTTGTGGGGCGACGAGAGGTGCGCTATTGGTCTCTCTAGTGCTTTCCTATATTATTCTTTTACCGTTAGGTGTTGTTTGGATGCGATGCGGTTCATTGATTTGCTGCTCTTGTTGCTGTTTGAGGGACGACGCGCTTTGCCGAAAAATCCTAGTCGCGCCTCGTACAATCACAACATGTCTTCGGGTCGACTCGACGGGAGCGGACCGGAACGGTTTCACCGGCAAGTCATCGATGCTATAAGAAATTCAGACATGGGAACGCTTATTGAAGCCATTGAATTATTAGGCAAGTGGCGTCGATCATCAGTCTTTTCGAAAAAAAAATCATTGTGTTTTTTGTTTAGGTTTTGATGTAAATTTTACGGATGATGTGGGTCAGACTCTGCTCAATTGGGCTTCAGCTTTTGGAACGTTGGACATGGTAGGATTTGGACATAAAATTAGATGCAGAAGAGCGAGAATGATGTTTAGGCGTTGTACTTGTGTGACCGAGGTGCCGATGTAAATCGCGGGCAGAAGTCGTCGTCGCTTCATTACGCAGCGTGTTTTGGAAGACCAGAAATAGCTAAAGTCAGTCGACTGGTGCACGCTTGCTTACTTTGTCTTCTACGGGAATTTTTTTCCTTCTTTTGCGCAGTGTTTGCTTCGACACGGTGCTAATCCCGACTTGAGAGACGAAGACGGTAAAACTCCTCTTGAGAGAGCTCGAGAAAGAAACGATGACGGACATAGGCAAGTGGCCGAAATTTTGCAGACACCAGGTACCGTTCGCGAGACAGGATATACTGGTCAACTGCTAGTACATCTAGAAACATTTTTTAGAGGAGTGGATGGTGTCTACTGTTCTTGGGCCTTCAAGTGATGAGGATGACGACGACGATGATGAGTCGTCTGCGGACGAATTTCACGGCGAAAAGGACGAAGGAGAGGAGGAGGCTGGAAGTAGCAGCAAAGTCTCTAATTCTGACGATGCCGCCGAAGGGACCATAAAATCAGAAGAACCAGTAATAATGGAAAAAAAGAAAGAGGAGGCAGCCGACAAAAAGAGCCGAGGAGAAAATGAAGACATAGGCACACCCACAACCGAAGCGGAAACAAAAACTGAAAACGAGAGTACTTTGATGAAGAAAGATGAAGGACAGACATCCGAGGAAAGAAAAGAGAAGCTGGACGAGAGCGAGGGGGAGAGACCAGAGATGGTCGAACCCGAATCGGCGAGAGCAATTGGAGACGAAAGCGAAAGAAAAGATACAGGAGAAGAAGAAGAAAAGGAAACGAGTCTTCCTCCCGATTACAATGGCGATTCCGAAATGGCGCCGGTCTACGTTCGACGACTTTTGCCGGAACTGGTTCGATTGCACCGCGTCACAATGTTGCCGACAGTAAAGTAAGTTCGTTGCGCTTTCTGAGGGTCGAAAACGCCCGATTGTGCTGGGGTTTTTGTGTAGAAAAGCCTCTTTGAGTTTGTTTCGCAAAATGATTCATTATGCATCCAAGTCGCAGCTGGACGACATGGCCCACCTGTCAAACTTCGCCTCGGAACTGATCGAAGTGATCAGTGCTATTCTCGACGTCGAGGTACAAGTTGAAGAAACTCGCTCTTTATTTCTCTTCATTTCCTTTGCGCGTATATAGGAAGACAATGACGGTCACTTGTTAGCTCTCCAGTGCGTCAAAGACCTCATGTGCAAATCCGCCGACGAATTTATTGATCACTTCGCTCGTCTCGGTGTCATGCAGCGGATCAATAGCCTAGCGGGGCATCCGCCGAGGAAAACGAGCGACAGCAGCGGCGGAAACGAAACCGATAAAGACGAAAGCGCCGAAAGTAGCGCTAAGGGATCGTCTCTGCAGACGTTGGCCTTACCCGATGCGCGAGACTTTTCGCTGGGAAAACCGTACCACTGGCGCAACTGGAACCTAGTTCGCGGTCGAGACTGCGTCTACTTGTGGAACGAGCACTGCGCCTTGGAATTGTCGTGCGGCAGCAACGGCTGGTTTCGCTTTCTCGTCGACGGAAAAATGGCGACGATGTACTCGAGCGGCAGTCCCGAGACGGGGTCGGAATCGGTGGACGCTGCCAAGGAGTTCGTCGAGAAGTTGCATCGAGCGCGAAGTCTTTCGCTTCTATCTTCGGCGTCTTTTGGACTGCAAAGTCAGCCCGTTCTTTCGGGAGTCGATTCGGGTTTCAAAATCGTCGTTGGAAACTGGTCGTTTCATAGCGTTAAAGAGGGCGAACTGGAAATTCGAAACTCGACCGGTTATCACGTAAGGTCTTTGATGTGTTCTCGCGCGTTCTTTTTTTCATTCTGCATCTAGCAAGCCACAATTCTTAAAGAAGATCTCACCGGATTTATTTTTGAGTCGAACCGTCGTTCACGACGAACATACACTGCTACCACGACTTTAGGTTTGCCGGGGGAGGAAATGATTAAAGTGCCCGTGGCTAGCGTTGCCGCGCGTTTTTAGGAAACGAATTTTCGCTTATTGAAGTGGGGTCAAAGAAAGGCAGACGATCGTTGTCGAAAGCGGAGACGGTAAAGCAGAAAATCGAGCGTCTAGGATCAGAAATCGTCGGCAAATATTTTGCTGCTGCATCGGCGCAAACGCGACCGGCGATGCAGGAGTTGCAGGAGATCGTTGAAAAAATCGGCGCGAGCAGTGACGAAACGGTGAACGCACCTAGGAATCAATTTGGAAAAAAATGCCTAGGAATGCTTTGCTTCTTTAGAGCGAATCTCGCGTCGAATCGCTGAAACGACTAGCGGGCCTATTTGTTGGCGAAAAGACTCTTTCGCCTTTCGAAATTCAAACTAGCAGTCTCGTACCCGCTCTTCTGTCGTATCTCTCGCACAATTCTAACGAACACAAGGCGGCTTTTTTGTTGGCATTTCACGAGTCGAATGCGTCGAGGCAAGAGCACAGTTGTAGAAATTGTTTTCTGAAAACCGATCGACTTCTTTGTTTTTAGCTCGAATACACCAGCAATTGGGCTTGTGAAGAATCTCATTTCCGTTTTGGAGTCGACGGAAAAGTATCCCGTGTATCAGTATGACAGTCCTGGCTACAGTTTTGGAATGCAGGTAGGACGCAGTGGATGTTCGCCTATGTCGTGCTATTCTTCTCGTGCAGGCTCTCACTCGGCGTTTTCGCTTTCGACTTGAAATGTCTTCTGATTGCGGCGGCCTTATTGACTACACCGGACGCACCATCAAGATAGAACCGTTGGCTACTGTCGGCATGCTTCGCAGGCATCTCCTTAAAATGGCAAGTCGTTAGCTTCGAAAAATCGCGTCGGTTATCTCGCTTCTTTTAGGTGGCCAAGCAGTGGTATGACTATGATCGTACGGCGTTCACTTTTGCCAAGAAACTTCGGGAAGTCGAGGAAAACAGGTCGTCTTTGGTCTTCAAGCACACGGCCGATTTCGACGAAAATGGGATCATCTACTGGATCGGCACGAATGCGAAGTAATAAATAGTCTTACGATCATAGATTTTCTTACTCCAAGTCTCGAATAGAACGGAGAGTGAGTGGGTGAATCCTGGCACTTACTGTCTCGTTGTGATCAGCTCGTCGGAGGGTCGGACGCTTCCGTACGGGCGAGTCGAAGACATCCTTAGCCGCGACTCGTCGCCAAAGAATTGCCACACAAGCGACGACCAGTAAGTGCAGCGAGCAGCAGAGACAAGAAATTCGTTCTTTATTCGCCTCTGTGTCTTACAGAAACGCGTGGCTTGCAATCGATATGGGCATCATATTCGTGCCTACCGCCTATTCGCTTCGGCACGCACGAGGATACGGAAGGTAGAAATTAGCTTTCCAACTTTTACTAGCAATTATAGCCTTTTCTTCGCGAAAACAGATCAGCGCTGCGCAATTGGCAATTTCAGTTATCCAAAGACGGGCAGCAGTGGGTCACAATTCGCGAACATGTCAACGATGGAACGTTGAATGATCCTGGGTATATTGAGAGAGTTTTAAACGCGATCTGTTGTTGACCGCGTACGCACTCGCATCTGCAGATCAACAGGTACGTGGACTTTGGACCCACCGTCCGAAGATGGATGGCGCCACGTTCGAATCAAAGTCACCGGGAAGAATTCGAGCAATCAGACTCACTATCTGTCTCTATCCGGATTCGAGGTGTACGGGTCGGTGACGAAGGTGTGCACGGATCAATTGGGTAAGGCTGCGCGCGAGATGGAAGTTGCTCTACGACGGCAAAGAAAGACTCTAAAACAGCAGGTGAGACAAAAAAAGTTGACAGATAGTACAGGAAAGTAGAAGAAAAATTATGCGTTGAAGGTGAAGAGTCAGTTTGTTGTTGGCGCTCGCGTTGTGCGTGGCATTGATTGGAAATGGAGAGATCAGGACGGAAGTCCGCCAGGAGCTGGAACGATTACTGGCGAGCTGCACAACGGTGAATTGAGCTGGTTTTTTTCGCGAGTTTTTCTCTCATTTTTTGCGCTGTAGGCTGGGTCGATGTTTCGTGGGATCACAGCGGAGCCAATTCGTATCGAATGGGAGCGGAGGGAAAATACGATCTCAAGCTGGCACCGCCAGAGCTGGCGAATGCCAAGCCGTCGTCTTCGTCATCATCGTCTTCTTCGTCGTCGTCGTCGTCGTCGTCGTCAGCAGCGGCGGCGGCTCCTTCGTCGACTCAGGCCCGAACCGGAAACGGCGGCGATGAAGGACGTATGCGAACAGCCGTGCACGAACTACTCGCAGCGGCACTTCGGGGAAAACGGAGCCAAGACGAGAGAAACGAGGCCGCGGACGGAAAGGAAAAAAGCGGCGACGAAGGTAGAATGGTCAAGCCGCCGACGAGTTCGTCATCGTCGACAGGAGTAGACGACGCTTCGGCAGCAAGTCAGTCATTTGTAGGGTATAAAACGGAAAAGAAGGGTCTAATTTTTTTTTGTTTGTGTACTCAGGATCCGTTGCCGACATGTTGGGTTTGGATAGGGATACCGTAGCTCAGCTTCTTGGCGAATTGAGAGGCGTCGAGTGCGACGACGTTTGCGAACCCGTCAACGACGACGACGAAGAGGACGAGGATTTGGAGGACGACGATGACGACTTTGGCAATGAAGACGATGAACAGGAAAATTATGACGACGTCAGTCATATTAATCCATCTGTGTAGCCTTGTAGACTATATTTCGAGTCTTTAGGACGACGAAGATGAGAACGTGCTTATGACGGGAAAGCGAAAGTGGGATGACGACTTCGTATTGAAACGTCAGTTTCACGCTTTGTTGCCGGCTTTTGATCCTCGTCCGGGCCGAACCAATTTGCCGCAAACTCAAGATCTGTCCGTGCCACCTCCAGGCATGCACACTTCACTAAAGTGTACTACCCCAGTCTTTTGACGTTTTCGTTGTAGATGCTCCCGACTCCGATTTTCCGGATTCTCGTCAGTGTAGTGCGTCTCAGGTTAATCTCGGTCTGAAATTGCGTTTTCAGTCTGCGGAAAAGGTGCGATCATTTTTCATTTATTACTGTATGTTCCTGTGCTCACCTCGCTCTTCTCTACTCTTCAGGGGTCAATATGTGAAGAAGTGCTCTGTGAGTCCGACGCACCGTTGTTCCGCTTTGTACAGAACGTCTTCCTCTCGGATGTCGCTAATCCCAAGCCGGACAAGCTGCGACAGATCTGGGAGCCCATCTACACGTATACTATAGCGTATTAGAAAAATCTTCTGTTGAGATTCTTTTCTTTGTAGACTGACGTACTGTGGGCTGACTGGAGATGGTGATACTTTTGAAGCGAATACGGCAATTGTCAGTTTAATGAGAATGCGATGTTCATTTCTTTATTTATCGCGTGTTGTATTAGGGGAAATGGCCTCTCGGCTTTGTTGAGAAGCACTTGGGCACGAAACGCCTTCCGAAATCTGAATTGATTACGTACTTACAGCAGTCAGCCAATCCCAGCTGGCTCAAGAAATGGAAGCTGATCGGTTTGCCGAGAAGCATTCGAAAAAACAAGAATTGTCACCAGTTGACGTCAGCATACAAAGTACACATTGCGCGGCTAATTTCACACCGAATTTTGCATTTTACTTTTTGTTTCGATTAAGGATTTTTGTCGTTCATCTAAAGCGCGACTTGTAAGTGCTGGTCCGACGGGCAAACAGGAACAAGGCCAGTGGAAGGAAGAGGCTGAAAACGCGCTGAATTTACTCGAATTGCTACGCAACCTATCACAGTCTGAGGGAGAGCCAAGCGACGGGAAGGGTACGAAGGCGAAATCATTTCGATTCACCCTCACAAGATAGATAGATATATTTTTTTTCTAATAGTTCATTCTTTTGACGTTTCCATGTCCGAGTTCTACAGCAAGAAACTATCCAACAAAGTTCTACACCAGATACAGGTACGACTTGAACTTCGTGCCGTGTACTAGCAAACCGTTTTCCTATTGATTGCGATTGCAGGAACCTCTTGTACTGACTAGTGATGCTCTACCTGACTGGTGCACCCACTTGATGTTGAACCATCCCCTCTTGTTTCCGTATGAGACTCGGGCGCAGTATTTTGCTGCGACGAGCTTCGGTGTGTCAAGGTAAGCAGCTTTTAAAAATGTGTACATTTTACGAAGCCTAGTCTTTTTTTTACTTTGCAGGGCAATAGTGTGGCTTCAGAGCCTTAGAGACGGCGGTGCGCCGCCAGGTCGACAGGTAACCGCTCGTCGCGGCGAAGAGGCGAACGAGTACCGCATGGGGCGGCTGAAGCACGAGCGCGTCGTTGTGCCGCGTTCCAGTGACGACGGAAAACTGCTTGATTGGGCGTTCAACGTTATGCGACTCCACGGGCCACGGAAGAGCATACTAGAAGTGCGCAGCACAGCTCTTTGATGGTGTTCTCCTCTCATCTCTTACCCCAATCTAGGTGGAATTTCTAGACGAGGAAGGAACTGGACTTGGACCGACTCTGGAGTTCTTTGCTCTTGTTGCCGCAGGACTGCAACGTCGCGACTTGGGCCTGTGGATTTGTGATGACGATTGTGTCGCTGAGCGCGAAGTAAGTGAAAAAGAAAAGGCTTTTTTTCTATCCGGCGGACTGATGACCGTGTCTTAGCTTGACCTTGGCCGAGGGTTACGCCCTCGCGGCTACTACGTTCAACGGGAGAGCGGTCTCTTTCCTTCGCCGTTTCCCCAGTCGCACCAGTCCATTCATCGGCTCGTTCGCCTATTTCGCTTTCTCGGCACGTTCGTAGCTCGTTGCCTTCAAGACAACCGTCTCGTCAACATTCCCTTTTCCCATCCTATGTTTAAAATGATGTCCACGGGGGGCGTCGTCAGTGGCAAAGAAGACGGCGTCAAGACTCCGTCGCTTTCTCGCACAAAAGAAGTGAAGGAAGAGACCGTTCAGGCGATAAAGAGTCCTTCGAATGAGACGGCAGCGGCGAATCCTGTCGATTTAGCGTCGCCGACGGGCAAGACTGGTCCTAGTTCCTGGCGGCTCCGAAGGAATTGGTTTTCGTCCGTTCTTACGGACGAGGACTTTGTTGAAGTCGATCCACATCGTGGTAAGTTTGTGCTTGAGCTGAAAAAATTGTCGTCGAAGAGGGAAGAAATTATGGTTGACGAGACAATTGGCCAAGAGGAGAAGGAAAAGAGAGTTGCTGGGCTGAGGTTGGCTGTCCCTGATTCAGGGGACGGCAGTGGCACGGTAATGCTTGACGACTTGTGGTGAGCTATTATTTGATTATGATCGATTATTTAAGCGGATTTATAATCTTTCGTATCTTTTCCTAGTCTTGACTTTCAGTTTAATCCGTCGTCGAAAATTTATGGCTATTCAGATTATCCGCTTAAACCGGGGGCAGAGAACACTGTACGTATTTTTGTTTGTTCGTGAGGTTTCCCATTTTTGGGGTTTTCTTTGTGCAGCCCCTTACGCTGTCGAACGCCTCCGAATTTGTTGATTTGGTGACCGATTTTTGCCTTGACACTGGCATAGAAAGTCAGATGAATGCATTTCGTGGTAAGGTTTAGTCCATAGTACAGTGCGCGTAACGATTAGTGTGTGATTACTTTCAGACGGATTCAACGTTGTTTTTCCAATGGAAAAACTTCGCAGTTTCACTGCAGAAGAAATTTCGCTGATGCTGCGCGGCGAACACGCGCCCGATTGGACGCGAAACGATGTCCTACGCTTCACAGAACCGAAAAACGGATACACAAAAGAAAGCCGTGGATATCAGCATTTCGTCGACGTCATGACATCGCTCGATTCCCACGAACGTCGTTCCTTTCTTCAGTTCACGACTGGCTGCTCGTCATTGCCTCCCGGTGGTCTCGCCAATCTCCACCCGCGGCTTACCGTCGTTAAGAAAGATCGAGAGCACGCGGGAACGTTGCCGTCCGTCAACACGTGCGTTCACTATCTTAAATTGCCGGAGTACGATTCGGCCGAGGAGCTCAAGGAGAAATTGATGGCTGCGACCAATGAGAAGGGCTTTCATTTGAATTAAAGACAGTCAAAGTATACGTGTACAGTTTATTCTTCTTGTGTTAGGGTTTGAGTCACTCTTTCTATATGTATGAGGCAGCAGATTAATGGTAGCAGAGATTATTAATTTTGCTTTGTCTCCTTATTCCGCGAAGCTAAGCAGTTTTATGCCTGCCGGTCCTTCACCAAACAAAGGCAGCGAGCCTCTGTACGAAATTCGCTTAAGAAACGAGAGGTATAAGGATCTTAATATTTATTGTCTAAAAATGCCGCCTGCAGCATCAATTGTATCTTTGATAGAACTGCACGGTACAAAATGTGGTCACAATATCTTGCATCTCTTTCGTCTCATTTTTGTCGTCTCCTCTGGCGGATTCAAAACGGCTACAATTGCCGAGTCAAAAACGTCTTTGAGGTTTCTCTGAGTGAGAGCTGAACACTCAACAAACGCCGCCGCTTTGAGTTGCTTCGCCGTTTTTTGGCCTTCTTCTGTAGCAACTGGCTTAAGCTTATGCTTCTTGAGACTCTCAACCGCTCTATAGTCGTCGCGTGCATCCGACTGAGTAGCGACGACTATGAATGGAGCAGCGGGAACGTAGTGCTGAATTTCAGGCACCCACTTATCACGGAGATTAATCAGCGATGATGGATTCATGACAGAAAAGCAAACGATAAAGACGTCTGTGAGTGGATACGATAGGGGTCTCAGTCGATCGTAGTCTTCCTGACCAGCAGTGTCGAACAGTCCCAATTTGAACGGTTCACCATCAATAGTCACATTTACTGCAAAAAAATCAAGATTAGGATATTTCCACTGTGTGTCAACGGAAAAGAAGCCACCTGCATAATTGTCAAACACAGTCGGCACGTAATCCGTAGGAAACTTATTTGTTGCGTAGCTCATCAGCAGCGACGTCTTTCCAACGGCTCCGTCACCAACTACGACGCACTTGATTGTCTCCATAAGTAGGTATGTTTAAGGTGTACTGAACGATGGCATTGGAAATGCCACCTATATACCTGCGCACGTGGTGATGACGACAAGCAGTTAAAAATAGAAACAGACGCCCCAGCCAATCAGCGCCAGACACTAAATCGGTCTCGCATATAAAACCGGTCGCTCGCCATGGCAGAGGGCTACAAAAGCGGCAAGCATCGTCGAGACGAACTCAGAATCAGCTTGTCATGCATTTCGGAAGCGATTACGCACTCGTATCGACGAAAGAAGACTTCGACGAAGTCGACGAACAAAATGCGACGAGCAAAGGCCTCCTATCGACGGCAAAGGAGACGAGCGCGATAGCAGACGACGGAGAGGCAAGTCGAAAACCCCGAAAAAGAAAGTAGACTCCCAATGGCAATATTCTAGACGTGTCTCTTGGACATCTTGGACACAGCGGGCCAGGAGGAATATTCGGCAATGCGAGATCAGGTTCGCGACACTAGTGATCCATTTATTTGAGCGAAATGGCGCGTTCTAGTACATGCGAACGGGCCAATGCTTTCTCGTCGTTTACGCGATCACAGATCGAAGTTCGTTCGACGAGGCGTCGACTATGTTCGAATGGATAAGAAGAGTCAAAGACGCCGACGACGTGCCCACGGTTAATCAATTAATAAATATAATTTTATGACGTCAGATTTTGTGACCTAATTAATATTAATATTTAGGTGCTGTGTGGCAATAAATGCGATTTGGACGACGAAAGAGTCGTGACCAAGGCCGAGGGTCTTCTTCTTGCCAAGCGAATGGCTTGCCCGTTTTTCGAGACGTCGGCGCGAACGCGTCACAACGTCGACGCGGCTGTTCACGCGCTGATCAGGCGAACGCCGCGCTATTCGAAAGAGTACAAGATGGTCGTCATGGGATCGGGTGGCGTCGGAAAGTCGGCCATCTCCATACAGTTCGTGCAGAATCATTTCGTCGACGAGTACGATCCGACGATCGAGGATTCCTATCGCAAGCAGTGCGTCATCAAGGGAATTCCGAAGGAGAATCAAAGTGCGTTGAAAAACGAATGGCTCGATTCAGAATTGATCTCTTCTTCTTCTTCTCTCTAGTGACTTGTAACAAAAAATCAAAGGGCGGTTTTCTTGATTGCTTTCGTCGTTCTCGCTCGAAGACCAAAGACGAGAAGAAAGGAAAAGTCGTGCGTTTGCCGAAGGCCAATTGCAACTTCGTTGCAGTCGAGTTGGGAAAGCTTGATGAAAATTCTCAGTTGGCGACTGGCGATCCGACGTTTTGTCGCGGCTGCAACGTCGTCTTGTCGTCCATATCTAAAATAGCTTCAAACGCATGGAAATGGTGCGATGACTTGTTTGAAATTCAAATTGGTGCGTAATAGCACTGTTTCTCTTTAGCGAGTTTTGCGGTCACGTGAATTCTGACGTGGATGTTTCACCGGACGAGATTCCCGCCGGATTCACGGCCGACTACATGCTCGAGCCGGCGCCCGCACTCGAAACTGAAGATACGGACAGTGGAATGATCGTTTTTTGCATTGACATCAGCGGATCGATGTGTATCACAACCCAAGTACCAGCTCTCCAAGGTGATAGAGATAGCGGTGCCGCATGTGCAGTGACGGAACGTAGTTTCTTCGTAGCCGAGTGGAAGGCACTTCGAAAGGGTGCCAGAAAGAGTAAGAACGAAATGTACATCTCTCGTCTGGAGTGTGTTCAAGAGGCAGTTAAAAGGTAGAATACGTTTTCCGTTGTTGTATATGTTAGACTTTACTAATAGTCTCCTCTTCCTCTAGACACATTGAACGCGTGAAATTACAGAATCCTGGCAAGGCAGTTGCTCTAGTGACGTTCAATAACGAAGTGGTTGTCATTGGCGACGGCAGCCAAGTTCCCACTACAATATGCGGCGACAAATTATGGAGTTACGACGGTCTCGTGCAAGAGGGAAAAAGCTTGGCGACTCAGTCGACTTTCCATTCACTCAACGACTCGTTCGAGTAAACAAAAAACAAAAAAGAAAATTTCTATAATAAGAATTGACGACTTTTCTCTTCCCTAGGAGATTAAGCAGACAGATCACAAATTTAGAAGAGGGAGGAGCGACGGCTTTGGGTCCTGCGTTGGCAGTGTGCGTCGGTCTCGTAGGAGACAAACGCCAGTCCGAGATTATTCTTTGCACCGACGGTCTGCCCAACGTTGCCCTAGGCGCACTAGACACTCCTAGCCCCGACTCTGACTTTTATCAGAAGGTGAGAGCATTCGAATGAAAATAGTCTTCATTTGGAATTTTACTTTATTTCAAGATTGGAAATATTGCCAAGGGCAACGAGACGACTATATCGATTATTGCAATCGAAGGGGAAGAGTGTTCGCTGGCTCACGTCAGCCAGTGCGCCGCTTTGACGGGCGGCACGGTCAACGTCTTGCACCCGCTCGAACTCGTTCGACAAATGCGACTCATATCGCAGAATCCCGTCATTGCTTCGGACGTTCAAGTGAGTCTCATTGCACATCCCGCCTTGGAACTGGATAGGCAAACGTCTCCGCAGGCGAGTCGGAATCGCGCGGAAATTATCGTTATTTCAACTTTTTTCCTTCTCTCTAAAAGGGCTTGAGTCGAGTTGTCAAGGAGATTGGCAATGTGACTCGCGAATCGGACTTGACGTTTGGCTATCACGTTCGGCCTCACTGCGCCCGTCACGGACTTTCTTCGCTACCGTTCCAGGTAACGTTTTTCTTAGTCTTTGTGATTTAAAAGCCAGGTTGGTTATTCTTTGTTTAGGTTCAAATCCGTTATACGTCTCTCTCTGGACAGAAGTGGCTTCGCGTCGTCAGTCGACAGCAAAAGGTCACTCACAGTAGAGTGCAAATGGAGAAGGTGAGCAGTTGAGGAGGGGGTATTCTAAATGGGATTTGCACACATTCGCTTTTTAGGGTATTAACGTGGCGGTGACAGGACTCGCAGCTGTTCAGAAATCCGCAGCGTTGGGACAGAATGGTCATTTCAAGGAAGCAGAGACAAATCTGTAGGCAAAGCGCCATTGTTTCACGTCTCTCTTCGCTAGCGCTTCGCCTTTTTTCTTCGTAGGCACTCTGTGATGCGCTTGTTGGAAAGAAGTGCTTTGACTGATCAGCAGCAGGAAGAAATGTACATATTTGCAGTTGAAAACGACGATTTGGCTGTTCACTTGCACGATTGCGAAAAGCAAAGCTCGAAAGGAACCGGCTTATGCGATGCGGCGGCGAAAGTGTTTCACCGCAAAAAGGCGTCTCATCTGAACGAATTTCTCGCTGGTAGTGCCAAGAAAGAAGTCGTTCACAAACGAAAAGGTGAAGCAGCTCTCAACGCGCACTACTATAGCTATAAGTTTGACTGAGTCTGAGACGATGCTTTTTTCGCTTCCTTTCCAGAAATCTTTGTAGTCATAGTCAATAAGTATCTTTTCACTCGCGCCCCTCG
The DNA here is from genome assembly GCF_947507565.1 of Oscarella lobularis. NCBI lineage: Eukaryota > Metazoa > Porifera > Homoscleromorpha > Homosclerophorida > Oscarellidae > Oscarella > Oscarella lobularis. The sequence continues at coordinate 788,803 of NC_089181.1, read as the reverse complement.
CCACTTGTTCGGAGCCCTATAAATAAGCTTTGGCGGTCGGCTCTGGTTTGTTGTCATGCATCACGTGGTCTACGTCAATGACGTCAGATCCGTTCCTGGCACACAAGTCTCTACGAGGCCATGGCAAGCGGTCGCGCGTTTATTTGTCTTGTAGGCCTTTTCACTGTCGCCGCAGCAAAGAAGTAAACCTGTCTGCACCAGCCAACCGACTCAACAGTACTCTTTTCAGCTCGTACTTGATCATAGCGCCGAAAACGGTGCGCCCGGGACTCTCGGCACGCGTCGCGGTCAGCATCTTCCAAGCAAAATCCGCTGTTACGGTGGAGATCAAACTTACCGCGACCAGCATACCGAAAGACGTCGATTCTACGCTAGCTTCGACATCGGTTGACGTTCAACCGAGTAAGGCGACCACGCCTTCGACCACCTTGTACAATCTGTTTATATTTAGATGCGGACGCGACGGTGGATTTTCAGGTGGGGGGGAAAACGATGGAAATAGCATTACTTAGAGCACTTGTAAGTTGTTGCTCTCTTGGCACTTAGATGCCTGCTCAGCTGCCGAGCATCTATGGCACGTATATGTTGAACGTGAGCGGATCGGGTGGATTGACGTTCAGCAACAGCACGGCAGTGACGGTCGATTCCAAGTGCCGATCTCTTTTCGTTCAGACGGATAAGGGCATCTACAAGCCAGGCCAAACAGGTCCTTCTGATCGATAAGACGGGAGGTCACAAATTGGGATGCTTATTTCTAGTGAGGATGCGTCTCATTGGCTACGATCGCGATCTAAAGCCATTTACGGAAAAAGTGGAAGTCAAGATATCGGTGAGAACTAACAACTATATGCATCAATGATATCTTGACTCTGCTTTTCGGTAAAGGATCCGGATGGCAATTTGATGGCTAACTGGGTGAACGTTCAAATCACTGACGGCACGTTATAGACGACTAAAATAATTCATTGGCTTTTTGAAAGTTCTTCTCTAGGAATTGCTCTGCGCGATTTTCCTCTTGCTACTGAGCCTCCTGTTGGTACGTGGAAAATTGAAGTGAAAGGAGATGTACGGTCTTTGCGTTCCATTATTATTGTTATTTATTTAACTGCGTACTTTATTCTGTAGTGCGTCGATCAAAGTCAAAATTTTGAAGTGGACAAATATGGTAAAAGAAGAAATTTCGTAAAAAGGATTCAAAATGGGGATATTTGTTTTTAGTATTGCCTAAATTCAAAGTGACAATCAGTCCTCCATCGTACATTGTTGCAACGCAAAAAATTGTATCTGGATCCGTTTCAGCGGAGTGCGTAAACGCGAACTACTTTTTTCGTCGCTATTTTGTTATTCTTGTTTCTTTTAGATACACGTACGGAAAGCCTGTCAAAGGATCTGCAGTGCTCAACTTTTACTTACCGAATCAATACTACTCGAATATGCGCGATGACGACTTTCAATTTCCTACGTATTCGGTTTCCCTTCCTAAGGTACTCCAACAAAATTCTTGCAGTTACCTTTTGTTGGAAAAATTTCTTTAGTTTGACGGTCAAGCCAGCTTTGCCATTCCAAGTGCCAATATTATTTCATTGATGGAAAGTTCCAGTGGTAACAACCAGAACACTTTTCCCTCTTGGGGCCAATTGGCCATCAACGCGTCCGTCACCGAAGAAACGACAGGTGAAAGTTTAACAACTTTTTAATCATTAGTTAGTTAATTAATTAATTAATTAATATTATTTTCATGCTGCAGGCAAGACGTTGCACGATCAAGCCGTAGCGAGTTTCTATGACAATCCGATTGTGTTGAAATTTCATGAATCCACGCCGTCCACCTACAAACCCGGTCTCTTGTTTGCTGCGAGGGTAAGACGGAGTCAACGGCAAAGCACCACTTGAAACCACGACTTTTTTTCTGCAAGGTTGTGGCGACGCATCCGGACAATACGCCAGTGGCCGATAGCGAAAATCTCAAAGTTAACGTCACCATCACTATTCGAAATTCGACGTCATTCAGATTATTGGACTCTCCTAAACCGGTGTTGTATGCCGTCCAACAGGGAATCGCTGAAATTCTCGTTAATATTCCACTTGGCACAAAATACTTTCATATGCAAGTAAGTCAGTGGTGACCGCCTTATATTCTAGGTGCTGATTGAAGTGGGGCTCTTTTCTCTTAGGCTTCTTACCAGAGCAAATCGATGGCGTGGCCAACGTACGCGTACATGAACAGTCTGAGTCAGATGAAGTCGCCAAGCGACAGCTACATACAACTGACGACAAAAAGCGCATCTGCAACGGTAGAAAACCGGTATTATGCAGTTAATCGACGTGCATTCTCTCTTCTGTTTCAGGCGGGATCTAATGCCAACTATTTGGTTTCAGCTACGTTTCCCATGTCTAAATTATACTACAAGGTTTTTTCTGCGAATTTCATTATTTAATTAATTAACGTTTTTGTTCAGGTTCTTGCTCGTGGGAATCTTGTTAGTCAGAGTACGTACGATCTGGTGTCGCCCGCCAATAGAACGACGCTGAGCGTTGCCGTGACAGCCGAAATGGCTCCGTCAGCTCGACTTGTCGTCTATGCCATCCGCGGCGACGGCGAAGTCGTCGTTGATTCGTTGACGCTCACCGTTGACGGGCTATTCAAAAATAAGGTAACACACTCGCCAATAGAGGTACAGTATAATGATCTGATGTACGCTTCTTCTTTTCAAGGTGACCTTGGATTTTAGCGAAGAGGAAGCGAGACCGGGAAATAACGTTGACCTGCGAGTTACGGCGTCTCCGGATTCCTATGTGGGTCTTCTCGCAATCGATCAAAGCGTGACACTTCTTGCTGACGGAAATGACATCACTCAGTCATCCGTATGCAAGTGTACCGATCACATCATTTTTTCCCATTACCTTCAATAGGTGACGGACGAAATTGATTCGTATGATCCGGCTACTCCCAACTGGTACAACGGCCCGATTTGGTTTCGCCGTCGACGTCGTTCTATTTGGTGGCCATACTACAGCTCTGGTCAAGACGCATTCAGAATCTTTAAAGTAGGGACAGCACTTTATATAAAGTCAGTAGTTACAACGTGTAATTTCAGAATGCTGGTCTCGTGTCGATGAGCGACGCAAACATTTACTGGGACGGAACCCAGGACTATGATTATTTTTTCCGCGGTGGTGTTGAATATTTTGATGGTGGAGACCTTGCTTGTAAGTAGAACGTGGACGTCAGCATGTTTAGTAGTGATTATCGTTGTCATCGTTAGTTGCAGCCCCTGCAGCTCCTGAGGTAGCCAGTAAGTTAGACGGTGGAGGTGCGGCTGCTCCAAGTGGTTCTCAAGAACTCATCACTCCAGAGCGCGTACGAACGTTTTTTCCCGAGACGTGGTTATGGACGAACGCCACGACAGAGTCAGATACAGCGAACTGTGTCATCCGCGCTTCGGTTTCAATAACTTTTTATTAGTGGCTCTGGCGCGGCGACACTGAACAACATCGTTCCAGACACGATCACGTCTTGGGTTGCCAGTGCCTTCGCGATCAATGGACAGACGGGGCTCGGCGTACCAAGCTCAACTGCCTCGGTATATAATTGATGTCGAAAAAAGAATTGCTTATCTTATACGTTGTTTTTGTATACAGCTTAGGGCGTTCAAGCCTTTCTTTGTGTCATTGGGTCTTCCCTACTCTGTAATACGTGGCGAACAATTGGCCTTGCAAGTGGTCGTCTTTAATTATTTGGAAATGGCTCTAAATGTCTGTCTGTTTCAATTTTTGGCGTTTCGATCCTTCCTAATTTACACACCTTTTAGGTTCAAATTACGCTAGAAGCGAAGTCGGGCATATCGGGTCTCGAATCCGCACTTAATGCAGCCTCTGATCCTACATTCACGATGTCGGATTCGGTCATGGTTCCTGCGGACGATTCGGTCGCCGTTTACTTTGCTGTCATTCCAACGAAAATAGGCCGAATTCCTATCAAAGTAACGGCGCAGTCGACATCAGCCGCGGACGCCGTCGAAAGACAACTATTAGTAGAAGTCAGTAGACTTACTTCGCTAATTAGAGAGATGCGACGAAACTCGTCTTTTAGCCGGAAGGAAGAAAACTCGAATATACGAGAAACCTTTTTATTCGCCTTGATAATTCTGGTAATGCAAGACGTATTATACGTATTGAAATTTCCAATAATGTTTCCAATAGCCAATCAACTGCAAGAGAACTTATTGCTTGTCGTTCCTCCAGACTCTGTGGACGGATCAAGCAAAGCCGCTGTCACAATCATAGGTACAGGCGAAATTCTACGAGCGCCACTCTCCCTTAATCCGGTCTGGTTAGGCGATCTTATGGGCCCGACACTGAACAATCTGGAAAGAATGGTTCGATTGCCGACCGGCTGCGGCGAGCAGAACGCCGCCTCGTTTGCACCCAATATCTACGTACGCGAATACTTGGTCGCCATCAGAAAGCTCTCCAACGAATTGGAACATAAAACCGACAAATACATGATGACAGGTACACCGAAGACAATTAGCTAATGTACGCCTAATATCGTCGTTTCGTTTAGGCTATCAAAGAGAGCTGAATTATAAGCATTCTGATGGATCGTATAGTGCATGGGGAGAACGAGATACCATTGGCAGTTTGTGGTATTATATCCAATTTTTCAAATCCTCACATCCGCTAACTTCTTCTGCAGGCTCACAGCGTTTGTCATGAAGCTTTACGCTCAGTCGTCTCGCTACATTGCCATAGATCCGAATCAAGTGACGACGTCCTTGACGTGGATCGTGCGTCAGCAGAGCAGCGATGGGCACTTCAATAAAGTCGGAAAGATCGTCGATCGCTACATCTTGGTCAGCATCACTTACGAAAATGTTATTTATAGTATCTCTGTTTTTACTTTGCAGGGAGGATTGGAAGGAGATGTAGCACGGACTGCATTTGTCTTAATTTCTCTGATCGAGGCAAAGAATGCAGAAGCTCTACCAGTAAGAGCAAAGATTATGTTCACAGTTCATAACAGTTATTAATTTATATTTAGACACCAGTTACTGTGGACTCGGCTATCAGGAAGGCCAGATCGTTTCTAGAGCGTCATCTAGCAACGCTCACAGACGCCTACAGCATTCCCATAACAGCGTATGCGTTGATCTTCTCTGGCAGTTCGAAGGCCTCTGCAGCAAAGACCAAACTCATGTCGGCGGCTATAAATAAAAGTAATAAAATCCGTGTAGACAACGATGGATCGTTATTTTATTTGACGCAGACGGAGCCACTCATTGGACAAACGTAGCTGATTCGGATGACAAAGGCGACAACTCAAATGAGTGGTTTTATTATCCGTCTCACGCCCCAGCAGCCGACATCGAGATGACTGGCTACGCTCTTCTCGCACTGACGCAATTGCAAGACATCCAAAGTGGCCTTTCTGTAGCCAGATGGCTCAGCCAGCAGAGGAATTCGCTTGGAGGCTGGTCATCTACTCAGGCAAGTTCTAACGCTTTTTTCTTGGACTGCTCTCTGATTGTGTCCTTTGTCTCAGGATACTGTCATTGCGCTTCAGGCAATGTCCTCGTTTGCTCGTTTGACGCACGGAAGCGGACAGGATTTGACTGTCAGATTGAAGTCATCGGCGGACTCCACCTTCGCGCACACGTTTGCTGTTAACAATGTGAATTCGCTCGTTCTTCAGCAAGTGGAAAACGTATTGCACTGACGAGCCTCTAAAGCTTTTCTCGCTCGTCATCTTGCTTTTTTATAGGTTCCCGTTGGCGGATCTCTCAGCGTGGCAGCATCAGGCAATGGAACGGCGCTTCTGCAAGCTTCCGTGTCGTACCACGTAGATGAACACAAGCCAACCAAGCCGGCGTACGACTTCACAGTCGAAGTAATTGAGACGGATGGGGGTAGCACTTTGACTATCAAGTTGTGCTCAAAGTATGGAGAGAAATTTCCCCCGCTCTTCTCCTTCAGCTTTTTCTGCAGATACAATTTGGACAAAGAGTCGGGCATGGTTGTTGTGTCAGGAACGTTGCCGTCTGGCTTTGTGGCAGACACGGATAAATTGGACGAGGTAAGAGCGCTTTGCCCACCCCCCACCCCACCCCCAGACGCCTCTCTGGGCGTTTTGCTGGCAATGGGATTAACCGTGGTAATACGTTTTCGGCTTTCTAGTTCTTTGAGAACCCTACGACTGGCATTCAGCGATATGAAACGAATGATAATCGAGTTGAGCTCTACTTAGACGAGGTCGGTGTGTATAGCAGTTGAACAAATCTGGTTTTTATGAAGTTTTGCCTCAGATTTCTACGGGGACGATGAAGTGCTTGGAAATACCTGCCGTTCGTCAGTACGACGTCGGGCAGCTTCAGCCTGTCAATGCTGAAGTCTTCAGCTACTACGAACCTGGTGCGAGTGGATTTTGTGCCGAAACTAAATCGATGTACCTATCTTCATTTTCTAGATTTGGAAAAGGTTTCTCATCTCTATGTTCCCGATGGACTGGCCGACGTGCACGTGTGCGATTTGTGCAAGTGCCACGACTCGTCAGAGTGCAAAGGATGCGATGGCTACACCTCTACGAAACCGTGTCCCGTCAAGCAAACCGGCGGAGCTGGAGCTGTTTTCGCCAGCATTTTGTCTTGTGTTTGCGTTCTCTTCTCCCTCTTCTTGGCTTGATAAGCAAAACAAAGGGCCGCCTCCTAGCTACTCGTTTTCTAGCAAAAATGTGGTGTGCTAGCTACCTGAATGTAAGCGAAGCATTGTCTGCGTATTTGTCTGCTGACATTGTCATATAGCTGAAGTGTTTCTGTTTATTCCTTACATACTAAACAGTAGTGCCAGTAACGCAAGCAAAATTAATTAGTGAACTTCACATGAAAAGGTTACGTGCCTAGTTACTAAAAGAAGAAGGAAGTAAAATGCAAACGGCTAAAAGTAGAAAACATATAAACGTTAGTGACACCTTGTTTAGGCAAGGATGTACTGTGATATCTATGGTGGGATTAATAATAATGACCTTTGATGCTACGAGGCACGTGACCGTAAAGATTATTTTTTGATCATAGGTACAAGAGGTACAAGAGAGTGTACAAGAGAGTAGGTAAGAGTGTAGGTAGTGTAGGTACCGTGTAGGTAAGTAAAGAGTTCTGGCGGTCATTTCTGGTTTTTGGCATCACGTGGTACGTTGACGTCAGATCGATAGATCCGTTCCTGGCACAAGCCGCTGCGAGGCCATGGCAAGCGGTCGTGCGTTTATTTGTCTTTTGGGTCTTTTCACTGTTGCAGCAGCAAAGAAGTAAACCTGTCCGCACCAGCCAACCGACTCAAAAGTACTCTTTTTAGCTCGTACTTGATCATCGCACCGAAAACGGTGCGCCCAGGGCTCTCGGCTCGCGTCGCTGTCAGCATCTTCCAAGCAAAATCCGCTGTTACGGTGGAGATAAGACTTACCGCGACGAGCGTCGATTCTACGCTAGCTTCGACATCAGTTGACGTGCAACCGAGTAAGGCGACCACGCACGCCTTCGATTACTGCTGTAATCACTTTTGGGGTGTTTGTATTTAGATGCGGACGCGACGGTGGATTTTCAGGTGGGGAGAAAACGATGGAAATAGCATTACTTAGAACACTTGTTGCTCTTGGCACTTAGATGCCTGCTCAGCTGCCGGGCAGCTACGGCACGTACATGTTGAAAGTGAGCGGATCGGGTGGATTGACGTTCAGCAACAGCACGGCAGTGACCGTCGATTCCAAGTGCCGATCTCTTTTCGTTCAGACGGATAAGGGCATTTACAAGCCAGGCCAAACAGGTCCTTTTGATCGATGAGACGTGAGGTCACAAATGGGGATACTTATTTCTAGTGAGGATGCGTCTCATTGGCTACGATCGCGATCTAAAGCCATTTACGGAAAAAGTGGAAGTCAAGATATCGGTGAGAACTAACTATATGCATCAATGATGTTGTGACTCTGCTTTTCTGTAAAAGGATCCGAATGGCAATTTGATGGCTAACTGGGTGAACGTCCAAATCACTGACGGCACGTTATAGACGACTAAAATAATTCATTGGCTTTTTTGAAAGTTCTTCTCTAGGTATCGCTCTGCGCGATTTTCCTCTTTCAACTGAGCCTCCTGTTGGCACGTGGAAAATTGAAGTGAAAGGAGATGTACGGTCTTTACGCGCCATTATTATTGTTATTTATTTATTTAACCGTGTACTTTATTCTGTAGTGCGTTGATCAAAGTCAAAATTTCGAAGTGGACAAATATGGTAAAAGAAGTAATTTCGTAAAAAAGATTCAAAATGTGGATATTTGTTCTTTAGTATTGCCTAAATTCAAAGTGACCATCAGTCCTCCATCGTACATTGTTGCAACGCAAAAAATTGTGTCTGGATCCGTTTCAGCGGAGTGCGTAAACGTGAAATTATGTCTTCATGGCCCTTCTGTTATTCCTGCTCCTTTTAGGTACACGTACGGAAAGCCTGTCAAAGGATCTGCAGTGCTCAACTTTTACTTACCGAATCAATACTACTCGAATATGTACAAGGATGACGACTTTCAATTTCCTACGTATTCGGTTTCCCTTCCTAATGTACTCCAACAAAATCCTTGCAGTTAACCTTCGTTGGAAAATTTCTTTAGTTTGACGGTCAAGCCAGCTTTGCTGTTCCAAGTGCCAATATTATTTCATTGATGGAAAGTTCCAGTAGTGAAAAGCAGCAGAACACTTTTCCCTCTTCGGGCCAATTAGCCATCAACGCGTCCGTCACAGAAGAAGCAACAGGTGAAAGTTTAACAACCTTTTAATCATTATTTAATTAAAATTATTTTAATGCATCAGGCAAGACGTTGCACGATCAAGCCGTAGCGAGTTTCTATAACAATCCGATCGTATTGAAATTTCATGAATCCACGCCGTCCACCTACAAACCCGGTCTCTTGTTTGCTGCGAGGGTAAGATGGAGTCAACGGCAAAGCGCCACTTGAAACCACGTCTTTTTTTCCTGCAAGGTTGTGGCAACGCATCCGGACAATACGCCAGTGGCCGATAGCGAAAATCTCAAAGTTAACGTCACCATCACTATTCGAAATTCGACGTCATGGAGATTCAGATCATCGAACCCCAAACCGGAGTTATATGCCGTCCGACAGGGAATTGCTGAAATTCTTGTTAATATTCCACTTGACACCAAATACTTTCATATGCAAGTAAGTCAGTGGTGACCGCCCTATAATATGTGTACTGATTGAAGTGGGGCTCTTCTCTCTTAGGCTTCTTATCAAAGCAAATCGATGGCGTGGCCAACGTACGCGTACATGAACAGTCTGAGTCAGATGAAGTCGCCAAGCAACAGCTACATACAACTGACGACAAGAAGCGCATCTGCAACGGTAGAAAACCGGTATTATGCAGTTAGTCTACGTGCATTCTTTATTCTTTTCAGGCGGAATCTAATGCCAACTATTTGGTTTCAGCTACGTTTCCCATGTCTAAATTATACTACAAGGTTTTGTACGCGAATTGCATTATTTAATATTAACGTTTTTTCAGGTTCTTGCTCGTGGGAATCTTGTTAGTCAGAGTACGTACGATCTGGTGTCACCCGCCGATAGAACGACGCTGAGCGTTGCCGTGACAGCCGAAATGGCTCCGTCAGCTCGACTCGTCGTCTATGCCATCCGCGGCGACGGCGAAGTCGTCGTTGATTCGTTGACGCTCACCGTTGACGGGCTATTCAAAAATAAGGTAACACACTCGCCAATAAAGGTACAGTATAATGATGTGATGTACGTTTCTTCTTTTCAAGGTGACCTTGGATTTTAGCGAAGAGGAAGCGGGTACAGGAAATAACGTTGACCTGCGAGTTACGGCGTCTCCGCAATCCTATGTGGGTCTTCTCGCAATCGATCAGAGCGTGACACTTCTTGCTGACGGAAATGACATCACTCAGTCATCCGTATGCAAATGTACCGATAGCATCATTTTTCCAATCTACCTTCGATAGGTGACGGACGAAATTAACACGTATGATCCGGCTACTCCCAACTGGTGCAATGGACCAATTTGGTTTGGGCGTCGACGTCGTTCTATTTGCTGGCCGTACTACAGCTCTGGTCAAGACGCATTCAGAATCTTTAAAGTAGGGACAGCACTTTATATAAAGTCAGTAGTTACAACGTGGAATTTCAGAATGCTGGTCTTGTGTCGATGAGTGACGCAAATATTTACTGGGACGGAACCCAGGACTATGATTATTTTTTCCGCGGTGGTGTTGAATATTTTGATGGTGGAGACCTTGCTTGTAAGTAGAACGTGGACGTCAGCATGTTTAGTAGTGATTATCGTTGTCATCGTTAGTTGCAGCCCCATTTGGCGGTGGCGGTGGAGGTGCGGCTCCTCCAAGTGGTTCTCAAGAACTCATCACTCCAGAGCGCGTACGAACGTTTTTTCCCGAGACGTGGTTATGGACGAACGCCACGACAGAGTCAGATACAGCGAACTGTGTCATCCGCGCTTCGGTTTCAATAACCTTTTTTTATTAGTGGCTCTGGCGCGGCGACACTGAACAGCATCGTTCCAGACACAATCACGTCTTGGGTTGCCAGTGCCTTCGCGATCAATGGACAGACGGGGCTCGGCGTGCCAAGCTCAACTGCCTCGGTATATAATTGATGTCGAAAAAAGAATTGCTTGTCTTATACGTTGTTTTTGTATACAGCTTAGGGCGTTCAAGCCTTTCTTTGTGTCATTGGGTCTTCCCTACTCTGTAATACGTGGCGAACAATTGGCCTTGCAAGTGGTCGTCTTTAATTATTTGGAAACGGCTCTAAATGTCTGTCTGTTTCCATTTTTGGCGTTTCGATCCTTCCTAATTTACACACCTTTTAGGTTCGAATTACGCTCGAAGCGAAGTCGGGCATATCGGGAGTATTTGATGACCTGGAATCCGCGCTTAATGCAGCCTCTGATCCTACATTCACGATGTCGGATTCGGTCATGGTTCCTGCGGACGATTCGGTCGCCGTTTACTTTGCTGTCATTCCAACGAAAATAGGCCGAATTCCTATCAAAGTAACGGCGCAGTCGACATCAGCCGCAGACGCCGTCGAAAGACAACTATTAGTAGAAGTCAGTAGACTTATTTCGCTAATTAGAGAGATGCGACGAAACTCGTCTTTTAGCCGGAAGGAAGAAAACTCGAGTATACGAGAAACCTTTTTATTCGCCTTGATAATTCAGGTAATGCAAGACGTATTATACGTATTGAAATTTCCAATAATGTTTCCAATAGCCAATCAACTGCAAGAGAACTTATTGCTTGTCGTTCCTCCAGACTCTGTGGACGGATCAAGCAAAGCCGCTGTCACAATCATAGGTACAGACGAAATTCTACAAGCACTACTCTCCCGTTAATCCGGTCTGCCTTAGGTGATCTTATGGGCCCGACACTGAACAATTTGGAAAGAATGGTTCGATTGCCGACCGGCTGCGGCGAGCAGAACGCCGCCTCGTTTGCACCCAATATCTACGTACGCGAATACTTGGTCGCCATCAGAAAGCTCTCCAACGAATTGGAACATAAAACCGACAAATACATGATGACAGGTACACGCGAAGACAATCAGCTACTGCACGCCTGATATCGTCGTTCCGTTTAGGCTATCAAAGAGAGCTGAATTATAAGCATTCTGATGGATCGTACAGTGCATGGGGAGAACGAGATACCATTGGCAGTTTGTGGTATTTTGTCTAATTTTTCAGAAATCCTCGCATCTGTTAACAAGTTATTCTTCTGCAGGCTCACAGCGTTTGTCATAAAGCTCTACGCTCAGTCGTCTCGCTACATTGCCATAGATCCGAATCAAGAGACAACATCCTTGACGTGGATCGTGCGTCAGCAGAGCGGCGATGGGCACTTTGATAAAGTCGGAAAGATCGTCGATCGCTACATCTTGGTCAGCATCACTTACGAGAGTGTTATTTATAGTATCTCTGTTTTTACTTTGCAGGGAGGATTGGAAGGAGATGTAGCACGGACTGCATTTGTCTTAATTTCTCTGATCGAGGCAAAGAATGCAGAAGCTCTACCAGTAAGAGCAAAGATTATGTTCACAGTTCATAACAGTTATTAATTTATATTTAGACACCAGTTACTGTGGACTCGGCTATCACGAAGGCCAGATCGTTTCTAGAGCGTCATCTAGCAACGCTCACAGACGCCTACAGCATTCCCATAACAGCGTATGCGTTGATCTTCTCTGGCAGTTCGAAGGCCTCCGAAGCAAAGACCAAACTCATGTCGGCGGCTATAAATAAAAGTAATAAAATCCGCGTAGACAACGATGATTCGTTATTTTTTTTCACGCAGACGGAGCCACTCATTGGACAAACGCAGCTGATTCGGATGACAAAGGCGACAACTCAAATGAGTGGTTTTATTATCCGTCTCACGCCCCAGCAGCCGACATCGAGATGACTGGCTACGCTCTTCTCGCACTGACGCAATTGCAAGATATCCAGGAAGGCCTTTCTGTAGCCAGATGGCTCAGCCAGCAGAGAAATTCACTTGGGGGCTGGTCATCTACTCAGGCAAGTTCTAACGCTTTCTTCTTGGACTGCTCTCTGATTGTGTCCTTTGTCTCAGGATACTGTCATTGCGCTTCAGGCAATGTCCTCGTTCGCTCGTTTGACGCACGGAAGCGGACAGGATTTGACTGTCACATTGAAGTCATTGGTGGACTCCACCTTCGCACACACGTTTGCTGTTAACAATGTGAATTCGCTCGTTCTTCAGCAAGTGGAAAACGTATTGCACTGACGAGCCCCTAAAGCTTTTCTCGCTCGTCATCTTGCTTTTTTATAGGTACCCGTTGGCGGATCTCTCAGCGTGGCGGCATCAGGCAATGGAACGGCGCTTCTGCAAGCTTCCGTGTCGTACCACGTAGACGAACACAAGCCGACGAAGCCGGCGTACGACTTCACAGTCGAAGTAATTGAGACGGATGGGGGTAGCACTTTGACTATCAAGTTGTGCTCAAAGTACGGAGAGAAATTTCCCCCGCTCTTCTCCTTCAGCTTTTTCTGCAGATACAATTTGGACAAAGAGTCGGGCATGGTTGTTGTGTCAGGAACGTTGCCGTCTGGCTTTGTGGCAGACACGGATAAATTGGACGAGGTAAGAGCGCTATAGTGTACAGCACCCCCAGACGCCTTTCTGGGCGTCTTGGAAATGGGATTAACCGTTGTAATACATTTTTGGCTTTCTAGTTCTTTGAGAACCCTACGACTGGCATTCAGCGATATGAAATGAATGATAATCGAGTTGAGCTCTACTTAGACGAGGTCGGTGTGTATAGCAGTTGAACAAATCTGCTTTTCATGAAGCTTTGCCTCAGATTTCTACCGGGACGATGAAGTGCTTGGAAATACCTGCCGTTCGTCAGTACGACGTCGGACAGCTTCAGCCTGTCAATGCCGAAGTCTTCAGCTACTACGAACCTGGTGCGAGTGGATTTTGGACCGGCACTAGCTCGATTTCTCTATCTTCATTTTCTAGATTTGGAAAAGGTTTCTCATCTCTATGTTCCCGATGGACTGGCCGACGTGCACGTGTGCGATTTGTGCAAGTGCCATGACTCGTCAGAGTGCAAAGGATGCGATGGCTACATCTCTGCGAAACCGTGTCCCGTCAAGCAAACCGGCGGAGCTGGAGCTGTTTTCGCCAGCATTTTGTCTTGTGTTTGTGTTCTCTTCTCCCTCTTCTTGGCGTGATAAGCGAAACAAAAGGCCGCCTCCTAGCTACTCGTTTTCTAGTAGAAATGGGGTGTCTACCTGAAGGCTGAATGTAAGCGAAGCATTGTCTGCGTATTTGTCTGCTGACATTGTCATATAGCTGAGGTGTTTATTCCTTTATACTACGTGTTCACATGAAAAGGTTACGTGCCTAGTTACTAAAAGAAGACGAAAGTAAAATAAAACGGCTAAAGTAGAAAACATATAAACGTTGGTGTCACCATTGATACAACAGTTGTAGCTATGGTGACACTTTGCTTAGGCAAGGTGGGATGATGATGCTACGAGGCACGTGGCCATAAAGATTATTTTTTGATCATACTGTAGGTGCAAGAGGTACAAGAGAGTGTACAAGAGTAGGTAAGAGTGTAGGTAAGTGAAAAGTTCTGGCGGTCATTTCTGGGTTTTGTTGTCCTGCATCACGTGGTACGTTGACGTCAGCGAAAAAAAGCGCTGAAACACGTGCGCTAAGTGGTGCTACAAACAGGGCCCAAAGTGCGAAACTAAACCTCTTCTTGCCAGGTCTTGAAGATCAATCGTGTAACCATAATGTGGTAAAGTCTCGGTGCAATCGGATGCTTTGGTGAGGAATGAGAGCACATCGAAAACGCCCATTTCGTCGGAAGTCTCCGCCCATTCATCGATATAACACGCCGATATCACGGAGAAATGTCACGAAATAGGCGCCGAACGACGTCTAAATCATGCTTCTACATATCTTATGGTGGTTCCGCGGTAGAAAGGTGGTATCGCGCTAATAGAGGACATTTTCTGAAAGCCTAACGCGCGTCATGCCCAAGCAAAAAAGCTGTGACGTTGGCTCTGACGTCACTGTGCACACAAGCCTACGTATAGATCCGTTTACACCGCTGCGAGGCCATGGCAAGCTGTCGTGCGTTTATTTGTCTTTTGGGTCTTTTCACTGTTGCAGCAGCAAAGAAGTAAACCTGTCCGCACCAGCCAACCGACTCAAAAGTACTCTTTTCAGCTCGTACTTGATCATCGCACCGAAAACGGTGCGCCCAGGGCTCTCGGCTCGCGTTGCTGTCAGCATCTTCCAAGCAAAATCCGCTGTTACGGTGGAGATAAGACTTACCGCGACGAGCGTACCGAAAGGCGTCGATTCTACGCTAGCTTCCTCATCAGTTGACGTGCAACCGAGTAAGGCGACCACGCACGCTTACTGCTGTAATCACTTTTGGGTGTTTAAATTTAGATGCGGACGCGACGGTGGATTTTCAGGTGGGGGGAAAATGATGGAAATAGCATTACTTAGAGCACTTGTTGCTCTTGGCACTTAGATGCCTGCTCAGCTGCCGAGCATCTATGGCACATACATGTTGAACGTGAGCGGATCAGGTGGATTGACGTTCAGGAACAGCACGGCAGTGACGGTCGATTCCAAGTGCCGATCTCTTTTCGTTCAGACGGATAAGGGCATTTACAAGCCAGGGCAAACAGGTCCTTTTGATCGATTTTGAGACGTGAGGTCACAAATGGGGATACTTATTTCTAGTGAGGATGCGTCTCATTGGCTACGATCGCGATCTAAAGCCATTTACGGAAAAAGTGGAAGTCAAGATATCGGTGAGAACTAACTATATGCATCAATGATGTTGTGACTCTGCTTTTCTGTAAAAGGATCCGAATGGCAATTTGATGGCTAACTGGGTGAACGTTCAAATCACTGACGGCACGTTATAGACGACTAAAATAATTCATTGGCTTTTTGAAAGTTCTTCTCTAGGTATCGCTCTGCGCGATTTTCCTCTTTCAACTGAGCCTCCTGTTGGCACGTGGAAAATTGAAGTGAAAGGAGATGTACAGTCTTTACGTGCTATTATTATTGTTATTTATTTATTTATTTGACCGTGTACTTTATTCTGTAGTGCGTTGATCAAAGTCAAAATTTCGAAGTGGACAAATATGGTAAAAGAAGTAATTTAGTAAAAAAGATTCAAAACTGTGGATATTTGTTCTTTAGTATTGCCTAAATTCAAAGTGACCATCAGTCCTCCATCGTACATTGTGGCAACGCAAAAGATTGTGTCCGGATCCTTTTCAGCGGAGTGCGTAAACGTGAAATTATGTCTTCATGGCCCTTCTGTTATTCCTGCTCCCTTTAGGTACACGTACGGAAAGCCTGTCAAAGGATCTGCAGTGCTCAACTTTTACTTACCGTATCAATACTACTACAATGATGACGACTTTCAATTTCCTACGTATTCGGTTTCCCTTCCTAATGTACTCCAACAAAATCCTTGCAGTTACCCTTCGTTGGAAAAATTTCTTTAGTTTGACGGTCAAGCCAGCTTTGCCGTTCCAAGTGCCAATATTATTTCATTGATGGAAAGTTCCAGTAGTGAAAAGCAGCAGAACACTTTTCCCTCTTGGGGCCAATTAGCCATCAACGCTTCCGTTACAGAAGAAGCAACAGGTGAAAATTTAACAACCTTTTAATCATTAATTAATTAAAAATTATTTTCATGCTGCAGGCAAGACGTTGCACGACCAAGCCGTAACGCGTTTCTATAACAATCCGATTGTGTTGAAATTTCATGAATCCACGCCGTCCACCTACAAACCCGGTCTCTTGTTTGCTGCGAGGGTAAGACTGAGTCAACGGCAAAGCGCCACTTGAAACCACGTCTTTTTTTCTGCAAGGTTGTGGCAACGCATCCGGACAATACGCCAGTGGCCGATAGCGAAAATCTCAAAGTTAACGTCGCCATCACTATTCGAAATTCAACGTCATGGAGATTGAGATCATCGAACCCTAAACCGGAGTTGTATGCCGTGCGACAGGGAATCGCTGAAATTCTCGTTAATATTCCACTTGACACAAAATACTTTCATATGCAAGTAAGTCAGTGGTGACCGCCTTATAATATGTGTACTGATTGAAGTGGGGCTCTTCTCTTTTAGGCTTCTTATCAAAGCAAATCGATGACGCGGCCAACGTACGCGTACCTGGACAGTCTGAGTCAGATGAAGTCGCCCAGCAACAGCTACATACAACTGACGACAAAAAGCGCATCTGCAACGGTAGAGAACCGGTATTATGCAGTTAGTCTACGTGCATTCTCTATTCTTTTTCAGGCGGGATCTAATGCCAACTATTTGGTTTCAGCTACGTTTTCCATGTCTAAATTATACTACAAAGTTTTGTACGCGAATTGCATTATTTAATTAATTAACGTTTTTGTTCAGGTTCTTGCTCGTGGGAATCTTGTTAGTCAGAGTACGTACGATCTGGTGTCACCCGCCGATAGAACGACGCTGAGCGTTGCCGTGACAGCCGAAATGGCTCCGTCAGCTCGACTCGTCGTCTATGCCATCCGCGGCGACGGCGAAGTCGTCGTTGATTCGTTGACGCTCACCGTTGACGGGCTATTCAAAAATAAGGTAACACACTCGCCAATAAAGGTACAGTATAATGATCTGATGTACGTTTCTTCTTTTCAAGGTGACCTTGGATTTTAGCGAAGAGGAAGCGAGACCGGGAAATAACGTTGACCTGCGAGTTACGGCGTCTCCGGATTCCTATGTGGGTCTTCTCGCAATCGATCAAAGCGTGACACTTCTTGCTGACGGAAATGACATCACTCAGTCATCCGTATGCAAGTGTACCGATCACATCATTTTTTCCCATTACCTTCAATAGGTGACGGACGAAATTGATTCGTATGATCCGGCTACTCCCAACTGGTACAACGGACCGATTTGGTTTGGGCGTCGTCGTCGTCGTTCTATTTGGTGGCCGTACTACAGTTCTGGTAAAGACGCATTCAGAATCTTTGAAGTAAGGATGGAACTTTATAGTCAGTAGTTACAACGTGTAATTTCAGAATGCTGGTCTTGTGTCGATGAGCGACGCAAACATTTACTGCGACGGAACCCAGGACTCTGATTATAGGTTCCACAACGACGTTGCTATTGATTATATGAGAGGAGGCCTTGCTTGTGAGTAGACGTCGGCATGTGTCATCTTCATATTTCAGGAAGTTAGGCGGTGGCGGTGGAGGTGCGGCTGCTCCAAGTGGTTCTCAAGAACTCATCACTCCAGAGCGCGTTCGAACGTTTTTTCCCGAGACGTGGTTATGGACGAACGCCACGACAGAGTCAGATACAGCAAACAGTGTCATTCACTTCGGTTTCAATATTTGTTGTTAGTGGCTCTGGCGCGGCGACACTTAACAGCATCGTTCCAGACACAATCACGTCTTGGGTTGCCAGTGCCTTCGCAATGAATGGACAGACGGGGCTGGGCGTGCCAAGCTCAACTGCATCAGTATATAATTGGTGTCGAAAAAATTGCTTGTCCTATACGTTGTTTTTGTATACAGCTTAGGGCGTTCAAGCCTTTCTTTGTGTCATTGGGTCTTCCCTACTCTGTAATACGTGGCGAACAATTGGCCTTGCAAGTGGTCGTCTTTAATTATTTGGAAACGGCTCTAAATGTTTTTCTGTCGGCTTCAATTTTTTTGTTTCTAATTTATCATTCTGTTTAGGTTCGAATTACGCTGGAAGCGAAGTCGGGCATATCGGGTCTCGAATCCGCACTTAATGCAGCCTCCGATCCTACATTCACGATGTTGGATTCGGTTATGGTTCCTGCGGACGATTCGGTCGCCGTTTATTTTGCTGTCATTCCAACAAAAATAGGCCGAATTCCTATCAAAGTAACGGCGCAGTCGACATCAGCCGCGGACGCCGTCGAAAGACAACTATTAGTAGAAGTCAGTAGACTTCTTCACTAGTTAGATAACTGTGACGAAACTCGACTTTTAGCCGGAAGGAAGAAAACTCGAATATACGAGAAACCTTTTTATTCGCCTTGATAATTCAGGTAAGGCAAGGCGCAATACATATTGAAATTATATTTCCAATAATTTTCTATTAGCCAATCAACTGCAAGAGAACTTATTGCTGACAGTTCCTTCAGACTCTGTGGACGGATCAAGCAAAGCCGCTGTCACAATCATAGGTACAGGCGAAATGCTATGAGCGCCACTCTCCCGTTAATCCGATCTGCCTTAGGTGATCTTATGGGCCCGACGCTGAACAATCTGGAAAGAATGGTTCGATTGCCGACCGGCTGCGGCGAGCAGAACGCCGCCTCGTTTGCACCCAATATCTATGTGCGCGAATACCTGGTCGCCATCAGAAAGCTCTCCAACGAATTGGAACATAAAACCGACAAATACATGATGACAGGTACTGTACACGTGAAGACAATCAGCTACTGTACGCCCGATATCGTCCTTTCGTTTAGGCTATCAAAGAGAGCTGAATTATAAGAATTCTGATGGATCGTATAGTGCATGGGGAGATACCATTGGCAGTTTGTGGTATTTTGTCCAATTTTTCAAAAATCCTCGCATCCGTTAACTGTCTTCTGCAGGCTCACAGCGTTTGTCATGAAGCTTTACGTTCTGTCGTCTCGCTACATTGCCATAGATCCGAATCAAGTGACGACGTCCTTGACGTGGATCGTGCGTCAGCGATGGGCACTTCAATAAAGTCGGAAAGATCGTCAATCGCTACATCTTGGTCAGCATCACTTACGAAAATGTTATTTATAGTATCCCTGTTACTTTTGCAGGGAGGATTGGAAGGAGATGTAGCACGGACTGCATTTGTCTTAATTTCTCTGATTGAGGCAAAGAATGCAGAAGCTCTACCAGTAATTACTGTGGACTCGGCTATCACGAAGGCCAGATCGTTTCTAGAGCGTCATCTGGCAACGCTCACAGACGCCTACAGCATTCCCATAACAGCGTATGCGTTGATCTTCTCTGGCAGTTCGAAGACCTCCGAAGCTAAGACCAAACTCATGTCGGCGGCTATAAATAAAAGTAATAAAATCCGCGTAGACAACGATGATTCGTTATTATATTTGACGCAGACGGAGCCACTCATTGGACAAACGCAGCTGATTCGGATGACAAAGGCGACAACTCAAATGAGTGGTTTTATTATCCGTCTCACGCCCCAGCAGCCGACATCGAGATGACTGGCTACGCTCTTCTCGCACTGATGCAATTGCAAGACATCCAGGAAGGCCTTTCTGTAGCCAGATGGCTCAGCCAGCAGAGGAATTCGCTTGGAGGCTGGTCATCTACTCAGGCAAGCTCTAACGCTTTCTCCTTGGACGTGCCCTCTGATTGTGTCCTTTATCTCAGGATACTGTCATTGCGCTTCAGGCAATGTCCTCGTTTGCTCGTTTGACGCACGGAAGCGGACAGGATTTGACTGTCACATTGAAGTCATTGGTGGACTCCACTTTCGCGCACACGTTTGCTGTTAACAATGTGAATTCGCTCGTTCTTCAGCAAGTGGAAAACGTAGCGCACTGACGAACCGTAAATTTTTTCTCGCTCGATCGTCATCTTGCCTTTTATAGGTTCCCGTTGGCGGATCTCTCAGCGTGGCAGCATCAGGCAATGGAACGGCGCTTCTGCAAGCTTCCGTGTCGTACCACGTAGACGAACACAAGCCGACGAAGCCGGCGTACGACTTCACAGTCGAAGTAATCGAGACGGATGGGGGTAGCACTTTGACTATCAAGTTATGCTCAAAGTACGGAGAGAAATTGCCTCGCTCTTCTCTTTCAGCTTTTTCTGCAGATACAATTTGGACAAAGAGTCGGGCATGGTTGTTGTGTCAGGAACGTTGCCGTCTGGCTTTGTGGCAGACACGGATAAATTGGACGAGGTAAGAGCGCTATATAGTAAGTGCACCCCCAGACGCCTTTCTGGGCGTCTGAAGTTTTGCTGCAATGGGATTAACCGTTGTAATACATTTTCGGCTTTCTAGTTCTTTGAGAACCCTACGACTGGCATTCAGCGATATGAAATGAATGATAATCGAGTTGAGCTCTACTTAGACGAGGTCGGTGTGTATAGCAGTTGAACAAATCTGCTTTTTATGTAGCTTTGCCTCAGATTTCTACCGGGACGATGAAGTGCTTGGAAATACCTGCCGTTCGTCAGTACGACGTCGGACAGCTTCAGCCTGTCAATGCCGAAGTCTTCAGCTACTACGAACCTTGTGCGAGTGGATTTTGAACCGGCACTAGCTCGATTTCTCTATCTTCATTTTCTAGATTTGGAAAAGGTTTCTCATCTCTATGTTCCTGATGGACTGGCCGACGTGCACGTGTGCGATTTGTGCAAGTGCCACGACTCGTCAGAGTGCAAAGGATGCGATGGCTACACCTCTACGAAACCGTGTCCCGTCAAGCAAACCGGCGGAGCTGGAGCTGTTTTCGCCAGCATTTTGTCTTGTATTTGTGTTTGCGCTCTCTTCTCCCTCTTCTTGGCTTGATAAGTAAAACAAAGCACTCCCCCCCCCCCCCCCCCCCCCCAGCTACTCGTTTTCTAGCAAAAATGTGGTGTGCTATCTGCATGTAAGCGAAGCATTGTCTGCGTATTTGTCGGCTGAAATTGTCATATAGCTGAGGTGTTTCTGTTTATTCCTTATATACTAAACAGTAGTGCCAGTAACGCAAGCAAAATTTATTGAACGTCACATGAAAAAGTTACGTGCCTAATTACTAAAAGAAGAAGCAAGTAGTAGATTAAAACGGTTACAAGTAGAAAACATGCAAACGTTAGTGATCCTTTGAGGCACGTTACCATTTATTTGTACACGCTCTTTTAGCGTGCGTGACTCTTCAGCTTCTTGACCGAAAGCAGCCGAAAGAGAACGATCTAACACAGGTACGACGTCCTTCGTTTTTGTAATTTAGTTTATATACATCGAGAAACGTTCTAGATGCTTTTTCGGATTTTCGAAAGTCGTGCGCAGTCGTGTCCTTCGAAATGCCAAGGATAGAGACTTCAGTGGTGCTCCAAAGAACGTTTCTCATCTGATACAATTGCTTCGGGTGTGATAGAGAGAGTTTCTCGGCCGAAACAGCTCCTCGTAAATTTCGAGCCCCGTTTCTCGCTAAAGAATTTCGCAAAACGCTGTGGCTAGAGTCACGGTAAAGTAACTCACCGTAACTGTAACAGGTAGCGCACGGTAACCGAGGGGAAGAAATCGTTTAGCGCACTATAGAGAATGGACCTAACCTAGAGAGCTTAAAAAGCGTTTTTTTCATGTACCTAACCCAACCCTAACCCTAAACCTTACTGGTATCGGTGGCGGCCCCGCTCCGGGCTTAACCGCCCCAATGAGCATAGGTCGCAGAGGGGGGCTTCGCCCCCCTGGAACCACCATGCTACGGGCGGTTAAGCCACAGTCGCGGGTGATCGTATATCGCCGTTTAGGTACAGAGAAAAAAAAGAAAGAAGAAAAAAAAAGAAAAAAACGATCACGCTTCGGGATTCGAACCCACGACCCGTCACGTGCCCCGTGGTTCATGCATCCCCAGCGCCCTGCTCAGCACCCCCCCCCCTGCCCGTTGAGCTACCGCGACCACCTTGCGTAGGAGGTGATATCACATGCTCTTAACTACAAAATTACCGTGACTCCAAGCCGTGAGACTTGAGTCACGGTACCGTGACTCTAGACACAGCGTTCGCAAAAATCGCATTGAAATACTCGAACGCTTTTCTAGACTTTGGATCGTTGCAGTTATTAATACAACGGGTAGACCGCGGTCCCAACGTCCTCGGCAAGACGGGTCGGTCCATCTACCGGACTGCGGGGATTTGTATCTTAATTGTATAGATGCAGTCTCATAAAGTGCCTGTATGCCTCCTGGACCATGAGGCAATAACGTCTAAACTGTCTCGTCTCCTGGGCAGGCCTACATCAACTGCTGAAGTGCGGCCCCGAGAAGGAAAACTGCCCAACTTACACGGCGTGTATCTCCTAACGAGGCTACTTTGTTCATTAGTAGTCTCCCTAGGAGAACGACACCTAAAACAAAAATGTGTCTGCTTGTCGTTTGATTTTTTATATACAGCCAGCAGACAGACATGCAGCGGGTACAACACCCCGAAGAATGCGGAAGAGCCAGGCTGGTACGGTAATTTCCTTCCCTCTTTCAGTTTTTCATTTTTTTTTCTTTAGGAGAGCGTCCTGGACAAGACGCTATAAACTGCTCCGGGGTCCTGAGCACGACCCCGTCACAGAAAACTGCTCCGGGGTCCTGGGCAAAAACCCCGTCAACAAAAACTGCCCGCGCGAAAAGAGGGAGAGGACTGTTCGTTTTTTTCTTTTTATTAAAATAAAATTTCTGTACCCTACCCTTTTCTCCATGGCGGCAGCAGCGCACGCGGGGTGCACCACCCCGCCGGTGCCCTAACTAACCTAAACTAACCTATCTAAGCGAACCTATCTAAAGTAACCTATTAATTATTAACTAGCGCGAGTCAGAGAAGCGCAAAGGCGTGCAAATCGTGTTATGCGCCTACTACACATGCACCACATGCATCCTTCATGCAATACAGAAAGACAGTCGCTCTTCCTTCAGCCCTTCTGCTTTTTTTTCCCGAGAGAGCAGGAATACGGACTATTGCACTCGATCCAGCGGCGATTCTCGCGCTCTTAATTGACGCGCGGTCAATCGCCTATAACACCCCAAGAAGAACAGCGCAACGACGACGGCAACGACGAGAACGACCGCAAAGTGCGGATTGACGTCATTTCTCGTCGTCGCTTTTGCTTTTCTCGTCTGGGCGTTCGCGATAGTATTTCGTCTTGAAGAGTTCATTGGACGGACGTACCGTTGACGTCACTACGGTCGTGAAGCGGCGTGCGAGGAAAGCGATGGATGGCGTGGAGAAGAAAGGACATCCACGCCGATTTGAAGCACTGATTTCTGCAACACCAGAAACGAGATAGAGAGGAGGAGAAAGACGCGAAAACGAGAAGGGAAGGTACCTTAAACGAGCTTGCGTCGCCGTGGGATATCGGCCGGATTTGTGCCGGAACTGGATGTCTGACCACCAAGTTTGCAATAGGTCTAGTCAAAAGAAACTCTCAATTTGCATGCACCATAAAATGCTTTCAAGGAAGGTAAATTATTTGGAAACTCTAGTGTAAACGGGGAGCCTTCCTCTAGGACACATTGCCGCTTCATTACCTTGGCTGCTGCCCAGTCGAATTTCTCTGGCGTGTATCGGCCGCCCATTTGCAGCGCCTCGTGCGTGGTGCACCAGTACTCAATTACACGGTAGAATACGCGCGAAGGGAGGACGCTAGCACGGCGCGCTGCCGTTGAGAAGGGGCTCAAGACGCTCGCAGCACATCAAATAAAATAACGTCAAACCGTTCTCCGCTTGACCACGATGACGTCCTAGCTTCTGCTCCCGCATCTGAAGCAGTAAGCACGGGTCGAATATCGTGTTCGAGAGAGACAACTGTTGGACGCCGATGATTAGACGGTGAACGCTCGGTTTTGTGAGCCGTAGATCTGAATTAGAGGCAATTTGCTTAGCGTTACTTTCCAGGAATTATTCTCCTAAAAGACTTGACGCTTGCCTTGTTAGCTAAGAACGAACACAGATTTGCGTACACGATCAAAGTTTGGGGGCCTCACCGAACCTTAGACCATGCTTAGATATTCCCACGGGCACCTACGAGTTAGGCGAAGCGTGCGGATCGTCGCGCGGCGAAGATGGGAAGTTGACGCTCTGATTGGACGTCGCTGTAGGTCTACATGCAGTAGTAGTGTACACTTTTTCTCGCAAAACGAATTAGCACTAGTGCGCTATTCAGACGCCTCTCCTCTTATGCATTCTTCTCTCGTGTTCGTTCTTCTGTTCAGCACTGCAGCGGCAGCTAGACAACTCGAGCTAGTCAGCTTGGTGAGCCTCCCTCTTGGCAGCTGCAAAAGCGGAGAGCGACGTACGGGTCGATGTAGGCGTTTCGTCACGGCGATCGATCTCCTACGTATACGTTTCCAACAAATCCGTATAAGGAAAGCGCGTGGCCACAGGGCTATAAACAACTGACGCAGGTAAATCAATAACGAACCGTAACCGGACGCAGAGCGGATCTCCCTCCACAGAAAGGAATGCTGCAACTCTACCATCTCGGTCAGAAAATTATGAACAGATACATGAAGAACGGAACAGAGACCTACCTTAACTCAACCTACCAAAGCAAAGAGGTAGATAGACAAATAAATTGTTTGCCCGGGCAATGGAAGGTATGATTGTGCCCCAGATTTATGTTCGCAGCACGGACATTGACAGGACCCTTATGAGCGCAGAAAGTCAAATGGCAGCCTTGTACAAACCATCTGGACACCAGGTTTGTATCTCAAAGATATCTAAATGACAAAAGAGTGACGTGTGTTGTGTTTTCTAGATTTTCTTGCCTGGTCTTGAGTGGCAACCAACTCCCATTCACACAGTTCCAGTGACGCAAGACAATGTGGGGTGACTGTAAAATCATTATAAATTAATCGATTAACTAAAATAGCTATTGCGTGCCTACGCCGTTGACTGTCCGCGCTACGCAGAACTTCGCGAGCAAGGAACTCATGATGCCGATTACATTGCTGTTATGGAGAAGTACAAGGTACATGTAATAAGGCTGCTGTTAGAAACACGGTTATACGGTTTTTGGGGGGGAAAGAATTTGTTTGCTCGGCTGAAAAATCTAACAGGCGTTGATTATGATATAACGGTCAGCAACGCTTACAAAATACTCGATTCTTTCTATTGTGAAGTAGGGTTTTGAATTTCTTGTGCGTACAGTATGGTTATAACAATGCGATTTTAGAAGCAGCACAATATGGCCTGGCCTGACTGGTTTACTGATCGTGACTTCACCGATCTCCTCGCAGTAAACAACTTTTCTCTCTACAAAATGTTTTCTGGGGAAGAAATTCATAAACTGACAGCAGGTGAGATAACAGAATTTTTGGGGGGAAAGACGCTCTCTGAGTCTGAAGACTAGGCATTTTTCTCGGGGAAGTGCTTGGTCACATGGAAATGAAGCGAAATGGTACTGAAATGATCGCAAGCAAGATCTTTATGTATTCTGCCGTAAGACAGATTGAACATTCATATACGTTCAGTGATTAATTAAGATCTTTTAGCACGATCTAACTCTTGTGGCTATTCTGAGTGCTCTAGGACTTTTTGGTAACGACTCAGTACAGCCACCTTATGCCTCAGCAGTTATGATCGAACTCTACCTCGAAGATAACGGGTAGGGTTGCATAACCTTGCTTTTCATTTGAAATTTATTGTGTTTAGCTCGAACACAGTGGAGGTTTACTACCACATGGGACCAGATGCTGCCAATCGCACTCAGCGTATGATTCTTCCTGGTTGCTCACCGCCTTGCACTCTCGACAAATTCAGAGAGCAAGCACATGCACACACCCCTCTATGATCTTACGGGACAATGCTGTTTAGATTTGCCTCGCCACTTCTTGTGAACGACTTTCAAAAAGAGTGTCAGTTGCCGGACCAGCCAGATTCACATAGTTATTGGATTGTTGGAATCGGTCTTGGTGCAGTGATCATTTGCCTGGTGGTGATCGTTGCATTGATTGTTCTGGTTACGCGCTATAGACGTCGACAGAGACGTCGTCCCAGAGACGGATTCAATCCTATTGATGGCGTTGTTTGACATCGCATGTCTAAACCGTGGTAGTCTAAAGTAGATACAGACTCTACAGTATTATGTTGTGTTCTCCATTCGATTTATCTCCAATTACATTTATTGCCTAACGCACGCGCTGATCTCCGCCTTGATGGCCGACGTTTATTTTCTGCCTCGCAGCCTAAACGAAGCGATCCATGAAAAATTGAAAAAAGCACTTCAAAGAATGAAAGTATCAGTAGGAGACATAGCATGGGGCGACGACAAAATTGAAAAGAGAGAAGAGTTTCTACGTGAAGCCAAGATGGTTGTGGTAATCTTCGCCGAGAGAGACCTACCGTTCGATCTCGAGGTGAATGCGGCTTTGCAAAGGCAATGGAGCGAGGAGATAAAGTTCATCTTTCCGGTCGAGCTCTTGGAGGAGAGAACAGAAACGAAATTGAAAGTACCGCACGGCATAGAAGGTTTCCCTTTATATTCCATTTCGTCTTCTCAATTGCGCACCGATGAGGGAATCAAGAACCTATCAGACAAAATTGCTGAAAATCTAACAGGTATGGCAACGTCTGAGTGTTTGGCTGAACCAGTTGGTATCTTCCTCTTGTAGAAGCTGGCAAACCCTTATACTCTCCGCTATTGGTTCACTTGAATGCCTACTTTGGCGACAGTCCGTGGCAGTACCTGTGTCAAAAGTATGAATTTGGCAGGAAAGTTGAACTTTGTCCTGATGGCAATTACCAAGTGCGAAACCGAGGAAATCCACCGAAGAGGCACTGGGAAGAATGGAAAAAGCGCATTGATGAAGATGTCGTTGAGTTCGCTGATAAAAATGACAGCAGCGACGAGATTAAAGTCCACGTCACGGGACTGTCACCACTATCACTTTACGCTTACCTTGGCTATCAGCTCAATAGAAAGAAATGCTCCGTGTGGCATTGCTATTCGTCTCTGGGCCAAGATAGAGCCAAGGCTCCTGATCGCTATGACTTCAATGTAAGTCCTTCTCAAGGCGACCGTGAGATTACTGAAACGCCAAACCAGTTCTGTATGACCTCTGAAGAATTTCAAGACTTGCGAGGAAAGGAAGGACTTCATCTGATCTTCGTGTCTTTGAATGCTGCGTATTCAATTGGTAAAGCTCACCGCGATAATTTGAACTCGTTACTTGAAACAGGCGGTCAGTTCGTTGCGTCGGTCACAACCGTTCGTCCGAAGATGACATCCGACGAGGGGCCAACGCAGCTCGACGTCACCGCCAAAAATGTCTACACCATTCAAGATGAAATAAAGTCAAAGGTCTGCAAGTGGATGAAAGACAAGCGCGGACTTCTGGTGGCCGCCGCTTGTCCAACTCCACTTGCATTCTATATTGGAACGCTACCCAATCAGCACATTCATGGACCCGTCAGATTCTTGGAACTGGTAGACGGTCAATACCAAATCGCCTTCTAGATATTATCAACCTGAAGACAAACAATCATTACTGTGTGTGTGTGTGAAAGCTTAATTTTTGTATTTTCAATTATGTACTAATATTACTACCACTTTCCCCTCTTTGTCCAGTCTTTTGGAGTCCAGTGCAAGCACTTGGGATCGATTCGCGTCTTTTTCTTTCTCGTCGATTTCGCGTGGCCCTCAACCAATTCGTCAGACACGTGCAAAACGTATTGTCCTTTGTAGTAGTGAATCACGTTCAGGTGTTGCAGCGTCGATACGACGTCCTCCTTTCGAATGCTCGTCATCTCGCACAGTTCGCTGCCGCAACGAAGCCGTTATCGCCACATAGACCCCCCGTTTAGACCCCCTCCTCACTTTATAGTGACCATAGCTTGCGATCCCTCCTCTCGTTTTAACCCAATTAGAATTTCCAAAAGAGTCTGGGTCCAATAGCTGCGATAGGACAACAGTCCCAGATCCGAGAGAGGTTTCTCCGGATGACCGGCCTTTCCTTCAAACTTTGACAGCTCGTAACCTGCACGCAGTTCGAAAGTCACATAAAAGCATCAATAATCATTCATACGTACTAAATTCTATTAGCAGCTTGCCGTAGCCCTTACGCTGAAAGGGCGGCAGCACGAGAATGCAAGCAACGTTGTAGTCTTCCGTCGATTCCTTTTCCTAATAAACGATTGACAACGCTCTTCAGACCAACGTGCTGTTGTTACCTTGGAAAAATATCCGACGATGTGAAAGCCTCGACTGTCCTGGCTCGTCATGACGTAGAAGAGGAATGGATCCGTGTCATAATAGAGCGTCTTGTGATCCAAGAAGAGTTTCGCTAGTAAGCAGAGATTCTGTGCGAATGCCTGCGCACGCGAAGACCAGTAAGATCAACGGGGGTAGTGAACTATTTATTGACAGTGCACCTTATTCTTTCTCCCGTCAATTTCAAAAAACGATATGGACTCTTTTCGATAAATTTCGTTGCCAGGAGGATGAAACAGCGTACACTTAGACTAAAGAAGAGCAAAATAGGATTGGGTCGTACGTTCTTCTTTAGAGCTTACCCGATGTCTTTCCAAGGACTTACGACTTCTCACGTACTTGAGACAGAATTCGCACAAATAGATGACGGGCTCCGTCGTCAATTCGATCGGATACGGCGAGAAGTACCACGGTTTCATGCGATACTGCCCCATTTCGATCATGTGCACGTTCTTGATTCGAGTCACGACGTCGTCGCTGCACTTGTCGCCGCCGTGAGGACGAAGGCTACCCGTCTGAGGCGGAGCAGCCACCTCCTGAGAAGAATCCTAAAACACAATTTAATTAACTATTTAATTAATTAAAATTATTTTATAAAATTCTGACGTCATCAGCTTTGTCGAGCATTCCCAATTTTCGTTTTCGATTCTGACTCATTTGCTTTTTGAGCGGCACCGGGATTTCGCGATCGGGCGTCGACGGACGCGATCCCTTCGCCGCGCCCGAAAGACTCTTCGGTTCTTTTTTCATCGGCGGTTGAAGTTTGCCGAGATTCAGCCGATCGCTCGTCACCCACTCATCGAGACGTTTATTGTCTAGAAGGGCGTGTATTATTAGTCGAGGGATTCTAAGGGTCTTGCGCGTTCTCACAGTCGATGTAGTGGACGTAGAATTCCTTGCGTGCGGCGTGTTCTCGTTTGCTGATTATCTCGGCGAGGGCTAGACGAGTCGATTAGGTATAGATCTTACGTGTGGGCTTGGGTTCGCTCGCGATAGGTCGAGAAAGGGGGGCCCCACTTACGCCATTCGTCCGTGTCGCCCATGCGAACGGGCAGACGGCAGCCTTCGATGGCCTTGCGCTGTGAATGCATAAGGAAAATGCGACTGGATTAGTCGGAACGATCAGGAAAGTCGTTTCTCGCACCAATAAAGACGCTTCGTTGAGTTCCACCGCCATCTTGGCGTTGTCCGGGAGTTGAGACACATAAACATCATTTCGACACCAATCAATCATTGACAACGTGAAAACGAATAGACACAAAAAGGCCAGCTTTTCTTAAAACGCTGAAAGCTGAGCTATTATCATTGCTTTAGTGGCATTATTAAGCTTCTCCAGATTCTTGACTTCTGCGATGCCACTAGCAAGCATACCGGCAAACCCATTCAGTTCATCGTGCGCCGTGTGATAGTTATCCGTGATGCGCTGACCCGTTTCGGTTGCAGTAAGCAACGAAAAATAGTCCTCCTGATAGACGCGATCAGAATCCCACTGGTCATCGAGCAACTCCTTAATGGCAAAGAGCCGACCAAATATGCCAGGAAAACCATCACCAAGTAGCGGAGTCAAATGCGGAAACATCGGCTTCACGGTAACGACGAGAGCGACGTTCGTCGGTCGCTTGGAGACGACGTTCACCAGAAGCGACGTCGTCGAACCGTCGTACGTCCAACTGTCCTCGTCGTACTCTATAGCAAACGGCACATAGGGCACCGATTTGCCGCCAATATTGACGTCTTCTGCGGGCCAGGCGCCAAAGAATTGAATCTGATACGAACGAGCCGTGGGAAATCCGTCAAAATTGCCCTCAGCCGCACCAATGGTCAGAGACAGAGACGAATTGGTCGCCGCGTAGGAGAAATTCGTCCAGACGAACTTATTGGTCATTAGATAGTCAGTCGTTTTGCCATCGTCTTCGTAGAGTTGACCCCCGCCGCTCGTCGCCGCGTCTCCGCCGGCGAAAACGACCAACTTAAGAGCGTCGGGAACGACTTCCGCTTGACCCAGCGCATCGTCGACGAACGAATCGACGCGAAGCGGCACGACGCGGCCGGCTCGTCCAAAAACGGGCATCTCGTCGAGCGTGCAAGCGATCGACTTTGTCGTCGAACCGCGATAAACGCGACCGGTCGTCCAATCGACGTACGAGTCGTCGCTCGGAAACCAGACGTCTTTCACGGCGAGACCGGTCGCATTGTCGACGGGCCCAACGACGGGCGAAACGAAGAAACTGTCGCCGAAGAAATACTCGGTTCGATAGCCGTACGATTCGTCGTCTTCCGGATGGGAGTAATAGACGGGACGGACGAGACTGACGCCCGTGTCGTGAGCGCGTCGTGCCTGCGTGTAGAGATAGGGAACGAGAGCGCCGCGTCGAACGATGAAGCGACGCATGATGGGATAGTTTTCGGGCGGATAGAGCCAGATGTCGCGAAAATTCGACGGATCCTTCGTGCAGTGCGTACGAAACATGGGCGAAAAGGCGCCCCACTGGATCCAACGCGTGTACATCTCGGGCGGCGACGGTCTGATGTGTCCGCCGATGTCGTGACTCCAATAGCCGAATAAGACGTTCGAGGCGGTGATCGTGAAATAGACTTGAAAGGCGAGCGAGTCCCACGTCGGTACGACGTCGCCGGAGAAGCCCGTCTGGTATCGATGATTGCCGAGACCGCCGAATCGATGTAAGAGCATGGGACGCTTCGCGTCCGTCCAATGGTAGGGATTCGTGAAGAAAATGTAGTTGAGCCAGAACGTCGGATTGACGCCGGGCCGTTGAATCCAGTTCTCTCCCTGCTGCCAATCTAACCACCAGAAATCGATTCCCTCGCTCTCGCGTTCGCCCAGAACGATCCGAGCCCAATTCGTCACGAACGTTATGTTCACCGGATCGAAGGCGACGTACTTACGCGTCGACGGATCGATTCCCATAGCCGTCGCCATCTCGGCGTACTTCTCCTCCCACGGTTGAATGCCGGATGCCGGATGAAGATTGAGCGTGTTGTGCAGCCCGTTCGCCTTGCACCAATCCAAAAAGGCGACGGGATCGGGAAAGAGATGCTCGTCCCAAGTGAATCCCGTCCATCCAATAGACTGACCCGCCTGATCTTTCTTTCCCTCGCTCGCTTCCTTGTAGAACGTTATGTGCCAATCCATGTCGGTGACGAGAACGTCGAGCGGTATGCGACGGGTTAAATAATTCATAGCGATTTCCTTCTGACCGATGTCGCTGAATGCCCAGTAGCGCGAATAGAAGACTCCGAGCGCAAAACGCGGCGGCATGGGTATCTTTCCAGCTAATAGAGTGAATTCGCCGAGAGCGCTCTCGTAGTTGTGACCGTGCCCAAAGAAATAGAGATCTCGCACTCCTCGAAGACTGTAGTAGCACGTCGACGTCGAGCCGTTTTTCTCCTTCGACAAACAGCATCCCTTTCCTTGACAATCCAAATCTGACATTCCGGGATATCCGCACGCCTGACGAGAATTCTCGTCGATCTGACAGGCGTCGGAGTCCGGATTCGGCACGGCTCGATTCGCGAGCCAAGGCCACGTTCGGTTTTCGTCAAATTGAGGCGCATTCGTATCGTCGACGATGGCGTAGCCGTCGCGCGAAACGAGCCCGAGTGTGCAATGCAAATCGGCTCTCTGATTTTGATAGCAGTCTAGATTATTCGTCATGTTGCCGGAGTCGCCGTCCAGAGTTCGGAATGTGCCCAATAGATTGCCGCCGGCGTTCGTCTGATTAACACTCGGTTTTGGCATCCACGTGACTGATTTTCCGTTCGGTAGTTTTGCGGTCACGTGCAAATTCGTCCAATCGAACGAATGGGTTGATGACGTCAAATAGCGAAGTTCGACGTTGTCGGTCGTGATTACGAGCCAATCTCCGTCCGTTGATCGTTTGTAGGGCGGTACCGTTAGGCGACGATTGAGGAAAACGAACGTGGGAGCGTCGGTGAAGATGCCGTACTCCATTCGAATGATGTAGCTCGTTAGAACGGTGAAACGCGCTTTTCCAGACGTCACCACAGCTTTGGGATCTGCTTGCGGATCGTTGGCGTGCAGCTGGACGAAGCAAGCGACAGACAAAACGAAGAGTATTGGGACAAACGTCATAGTCATAGTGTAGCTGTTGTCCAATACGGGATATGTGAACACACGTGACTATCTCGCAAATGAAAAAAAACAAAACATTTGATTAGACACTAGTCAGAACACGCAGTTTCATTGACACCTCCAGACAAGTGCACTAAAGGAAAACACAAAAATTAAAAATTATTAAATTAATCAATTACCCTACCAGCAGTCGTCTCCTCCAGCGCTGATCAAATACTTGTCATCAAAGCTAAATCTAACGTTTGTTACGTGAGCGGAATGACCGACGTATCGTTTATGCTTTGCCTACGTATTCAAGTTATCTCATCATTCCATATACAAGTATAGTACTGGACTCACGTTTTTCTCTTCGGAAGGGAAATCAAAGAGCTTCACCAATCCAAAATCATCTCCCGTCGCTAGAGCCTTCCCACCGTGCGACAGATGAGCACAATTCACGTCCCCTCGATCCGAGTTTCGAGGCCAAATCCCAACAACTTCCCGACCGAGCACACTATAACAAAAAATCAGTTTCAATTGAACGAAAGTTGCTTAGGAGAGTTTGCCTCGTCCACGTAGCCCAAGTGACTTGCTCGACTTTTTTCAGTGGAACTGGACTTCCGGAAGGAGCGGAGAAAACCAACGTCTCGTACGTACCAGTGCTGACCTGTCGTGGAGAGAAAGTTTTTCTACTAAAATGAATGCGAAAGAGACTCGTTAATGCCTTAATCATTGTGCTGTCTGCAGACCAATCCAATTGCGTGACGTAGCTCGGAATACCTTTGCAAATTCCGGCCCGACTCAACCTTGCTTCGGCACGAATACCGTAAAAATCGACGCTACCGTCATCATTTCCTAGAGCTAAGTACTGGCCGTCGGGACTAAATCTGAAAAATCCATGACACCCAATCCATGACCTTTCTTTCTACAAAGCACTTACTTGATGTCATGAACAATAGAATGCCGATCTCTCTTCCGGGCGACAATTTCCAGATTGTCTGCTTTGACCAGAAGAAATTCGCCGTTTTTCATTCCAACAGCAAGAAGTGTTCCGTCCGGATGAAACGATACGGAACGTGCCGGCCCACCAACATTAGCGATATGCGAAATTGACTGCAAAGGAGAACGTACAGTGAGTTCATTTACACATCATATCAATCGGCTCCTACCATCGTTTCTAGAGACCACAAGCGAACAGTCTTATCATCGCTCGCAGTGGCGAATAGGGAACGCGAAGGATGAGTAGCAAGACCCCAAATTTCTCCTTCACCGTGACCACAAATGAGAGTCTGAGACATAGCGTTCATCTTCACATTTACAGTGATGGGATTCGGTTCACCTGCAAAGTGCCGCCTTTTTCCGCCAACTGAATGACTCTTCCATTGCGCGTGCCAATGAGAATTTTACCCTAACTCACACGTCAGACACTTCTAAAAAACATCTCTAATCCATACCTTTCCTTCTCTGCTGACCGACTTGACGACATCAGCGTGGACGTCCCGTCCGAGAGAGAAGGCCCGGCACTTTTTCATCTCCCTATCCCAAAGTTTGACGGCACCGCCTTCCCTTGTCGACCTGCATCAAAATTAAACAAAGATACTCAATACATACCGATTCACTCTCACATCGTCTCCTTGGCTCCGGTCACAATCAACCCGTCATTGGGCGACGTAAACATGCTGAAAACGGGCCCAGTGTGAGCTCGCGACACCGTGCGAACCAGATTGTGACCGGACCAGACGAACACGTCCCCACTCATGGCTCCAGTAAAAGTCAAGTCGCCCTAAAAGAAAACAGGGCTAGCTAGATACACATCCATTGTCGCATTCTCTTGCCGTTCCAAAGGCGACGCTCAACATCGTTTGCATTTGAACCGAATCGCTGCCGCCCCCTTTCTGAGCGGGAACGACGCCTCGTTTGCCGATCAATTCGCCGCCGACGACCGTCCAGAATTTCACGTGCTTGACGCCGCACGTTACGAATTGCGAATCGGAATCCGGTCGAAATTCGGCGACGAATATTCGTCCCGTGTGACCGGCCGCACCGGCAATTTTAACACCTTGAGGAAAAAAAGAAAAAGAAAAATTATAAAGAAACAAAGACGTCTAAAATGAGGAGACCATTTGCCCATTTCGTCACAATGACCATGTGACTGGCGTCAATTCCGACCGATACGAGAAACTTCCCGTTGGCACTGAAGCTAACCGAGCAAACGCCGTCTGTATGATGACCTTTGATAATGGACATCGTCTCCTTCGTCAGAGCGTTCCACACGTGAATTGCCGCGTCGGCACCCAACTGGCCTGTCGCAACGACCCCTTTCCACTTCGGATGCCGATTGACGGCGAGACACAGGATATCGTCCGTGTGCTCGGCGTAGAACGACTGCTTCGACGTGGCGACGTCGTAGACGATGCCCAAGGCGGCCGCGTGATAGACGACACTCGAATCGCCGCCCGGCAAATAGTGAAGATTATTTCGTGCATCGAATCCCCTGTAGCCGTGCACAAACTCCAAACTGAGATCCTATGAACACAAAGTAACTGTGACATAGTCTACCCCTCGACTATACACACCTGAATGCCTGATTTGTTGACGGACCCGTCCACTCGTCTAACCTTAGGCGGTGCGGCCTTGTTGCGACTAACCCTACGCCTGCACATCAAAAGGCGTCTATAGAGCCCACTCCTCTCTTCTTTATGGACCACTCCTTCCGTACCTTGGATCTGCAACGGGTTCTTTCTCCTGCAAATGCGGCTTCGTTCCCGTCATTTCCCGAATCGGATTCGCGTATGTTTTCGCCTTGTAGTCGGTTTCCTTCTCGCGCTGCACGTCGCTATCGTAGCCGCAGTCATCGTCCAATTCCGAGTCAGACTCTTCGCTTTCAATGTGACTTCCAGCTCCGCCGCCGCGGCCGCCGCTCGCCTTTTCGCCTCGCGTCCACACCATCATCGCCGTGTCGGCACCGCCAATGGAAATCAACTTGGCGTCGTCGTGCGTCCACCGAACGTTTGTGACGTGAGCAGAATGACCAACGTATTGCTTATACTTGGCAAACTTTCCCTATAAAAAAAAAGGTACAAGTGGAACTGTGTATTAGAACGCTTTGCCTAACCTTGACAGGGTAGTCAAATAATTTCACGAATCCAAAATCGTCGCCTGTGGCGAGTATTCTCCGATCCGACGTCAGGTGACTGGCGTTGACGTCGGTGACGTCCGACGACGGCGGCCATATGCCCGAGCACGTATTTCCCAAGACGCACGTCCACGACGCCCAATCCATCTTTTCCACTTCGTCGCTGCGAATCGTCTGTCGTTTGGCGCGCGGAGCTTCGAAGAAAAGCTGCTCCCGAGCTCCCGAGTTAATCTGAAGTAGTTTGCCTACACGAAGACGTTAGGAAAAAAAGGGACTTCCAATTTGACTTGCCTTGGGCGTTCCAGTCGACGTGCGTGATGTAACTTGAGGCCCCCTTGCAAACGCCAACTCTCTTGCTGGCCAACACGTTATAGATGTCCACAAAATTGTCGTGAGAAGCAACGGCCAGGTATTTGCCGGTCTCTGCAAAGTAATGCTTGTTAAATCCTCCGCCCAATACGTACAAAGAACTTACTAGGCGAAAACTTGATATCTGATATATCCTCTTTCCTGTGATGAAAACTAGCCATGTCCTCAAGCGAAGTCGAGTCAATAACAGCAAAGCTCCCTGAGACAAAAACGTCATAAAAATATGTCTTTGATTTTTGCACGTACCGTCTTTGAATCCGACGGCAAGGGCGCGACCGTCAGGCGAATAAGCGACGGAGCGAGACGGCTTTTTCAGAATCCGAAGAGCTCTCATTCTGTGCGCGGTTAAATCCCACACGCGGCACGTTCGATCGTCGCTCACCGTCGCGCAAACGTGATCCGACGGATGAGCTGCCAAGCCCCATACCTCTCCTTCCATGTGACCCTTCAGAAACAACCAAATGAAGTAAGCAAAGAAAGGCAATTGGATTTTTCCCTACTTGTACTAGAAGATGTATCGGACCCGTCTTATTGATTTCCAGTATTTCTCCGTTTTTCGTGCCGACCAGAATGCGACCCATTCCCAAAGCAATCGATCGCACGGGCGGCAAATCCTTATAGAGAATAGCAGGCGGATCCTGCGCGAGAGACGAACGCTGAATCTTAAACGTCTTCAACGGCTGGTGAAACTTTTCGTCCCACAAGCAGACAGCGCCGTCTTTTCCACCAGTGATATACCCCTGCAAAGAAAAAAAACTGACCTGATATCCACTCTGTAAGAGAGGTGCTCGCCCACTTTATCAACTGTCTGTATAGCGAAGACGGGTCCTGTGTGCGCCTTGATGGCGCTGGCCAGTTTCGTGCCGTTCCACACGTACACCATCCCGTTGACGGCACCCGATAGTGCCGTCGTTCCGTCTTGGCTATAAGTGACGCAGAGCATTGTATCGAGCTTCCCGACGTCGCCGAACGTGCCGCGTTTTGACGTGATCCCGCCGCCCGTTTGCGTCC
Source organism: Oscarella lobularis (assembly GCF_947507565.1). Classification (NCBI taxonomy): domain Eukaryota; kingdom Metazoa; phylum Porifera; class Homoscleromorpha; order Homosclerophorida; family Oscarellidae; genus Oscarella; species Oscarella lobularis. Next base: position 751,671 of record NC_089181.1, on the reverse strand, counting down.
AGAATTTGATGTGCTTCATGCCGACCGTCACGAGCTGATCGGCCAAGTGGGGATTCCATCGCACGACAAAGATTTTGTCCTGGTGGCCTCTGAGGGAAGAGATGGATAAACTAACGTACATATCCGACTTTCCAGATTATGCATGACGTGCGGAGAAGCAAGGACTTAGATTCTATAACTCGTGCTATCTCACCTGGCTGATGCCAATTTCTGGCCCTTCTTCCAGTCCCAGATGACAATGCAATGATTGTCATCAAGACCGACAGAAGCAAGACGCTTCCCGTCACCTGTGAACAAAAAATTACACAAAAATAATCCAAAATTCAAACTTGGGAGAGAAGAGTCAGAGCGCAGTGTAACAAAAGCAGCAAACGTAAACAATTAATACACTGACAGTACTGTTAAATGCAGCGTGTGAGCAAGCGAGTCCTTCTACGCAGTGTAGTTGTGTAGGGTGAACTGTGACAGCAACGTTTCCGACTCCAAGTTCAGTGCTCCCATAACAGCGGAGCCCTTCGCTCCGCTACTCAACTGAACATCCTCATTGGAACCCAATCTCGCCGTAGCGCCCGACGAATCGACGACCAAGTATTGTCGCCTCCGACGAAAGCGCGTCTTCCTGAAAATCACCTTGGGATGCCGCCAATCGGCGAGACTCGCGTGCTTGTGCGAGTCGACGTCAGCAAGAGCAAAGGTGCAGTATGATAGATGAGAAACGTTTTGTTGAAGTCGCGCCACGCTGTCGTTAGTCGACAGGCAGAGATAACTCTCCTCGCCGTCTCCCTTGCAATAAATCCTAAACGTGATGCCTTTGACGTCAACGTCGGGTATAACAGGAGAGTGAGGCGGATTCGAAGCAGAAAGGTATACGCGAGCGGCGTCGGCGCGGGCTTCGGACGTGACGAGACGATTGCCGTCTTTCTTGAGAAAGAATTTGCCAGCTTTCAATATAAATGGACCCTCTGGGGAAAAGAAAAACAGTTGAAGTTATATGCATATATAGGTACGGTCTCATACTTGTGTCGACGAGCGGGTCCTCGTTGGAGAGAAATGCCACGTGATCGTTTTTCAGCGCTTCTTCCATTGCCGCTTTCCATTCCGAATCGCGAATGAGCAACGATATTGGAGCCAATCGGAAACCGATGGCCGCCTCCTGACTCTCGCTAATCGTCACCTTGGAGCTGTCGCCGTCCGGCGGCGGTAGATCGAGATTCGGATCGGCAATCGTACGAATTCGCTGATGATCGATCTTCTGCTCAATCGATCTCGTCCTTTGAAAGGACACGTGTATCCCCGGGCCACCACCATCCGGTTCATCAACATCTATTGAGAGCGACAAGCGTGAAGGACCATCCGGTGTGTCCGTTGGAGCGGTCGACGGCGACGCCGGACTGGCGCTGCTCGCGCTCGCGCTCGCGCCCCCGCAGCATCCCGCCTGCCCATCCACTTTCAAAGTTCGATTGATATCAACCTCGCCGTGGGCAACGGTCTTGAACGATTTCGCGCCCAATTCGATCGTGTGCACGAAATGGGTCGCGTGATTCAAGCGCTCGTCGCCTATGACAGCCGCGCAGACGGCCAGTCGTTCCGCCGCTGAAAGGTCCCCGCCCCCGCGTTTCACTTTCTCCTCCTCGAGAATCGTTTCGACGAGACTCGGCTTTCGTTTCGAGTCGAGCAACGCGGTCCGCTTGAACGCGACGACGCGCGTGATTATTTGATAGCCGATTGCCTGCTGGGAGAACTGGCGTTTTCGGCCGCGCGCTAGCGAATCGAGACCGACGTCGATTTTGAGCCATTTCAACGCCGGCGTGTCCAACGTCGCCGATCCTTGGGTGTCCTTGTCCCATTTCGCGTCGTACGACGTTGAAAAATTGCCTCGGCCGACGCCGTCGCGAAGTATCTCCACCGAATCGTCGACGGGATCGAGGAGAAGGCTCGAGTCGTCGAACGCCTCGTACGACTCGTATTTGTACGAGCGCGTCACGTCGATGCCCTTGCCTAAGCCGAAACTAGAGAATTTTTTCTCGTTGTCGACAGTTGGTTGAGTCGGCGGAGGCGTGGACGGTTTCTTCGATTCGGCTGCCTTCTTCGATTCGGTCGCGGGGGAACTTTTCGCGTCACTGGGATGCGTGGCCGTTGCGCCTGCCGCCGATTCCTTCGGCTCTTTCGTCGCGGCCGCGGCTGTGGAGCCGTCTACTGACTCTTCTTCCATCTGTTTGTTTTGTGGTCTCGATCTTTCTCTCGCCCCCGGATGACATTGTGTCGATACGCCCACTTCCGAAAGTTCGCTGAGTAGCGCGTGTGTGTGCGCGAGGTCGTGCGTGTGTGCGTGATTGTGCATTGGCTCTTCTCTCCCGCCTACAGCTTACCTGAAAAATCGACGGCGCAGACTCCGCGACTGTGACCGCCTTTCAGTATTGAAATGGTCTTCATGCTCTCGGCATCCCAAACGTGAATAGCCGGATCTCTTCCAATCTATAAACAAGATAAAATAAACAAATTTCTATCTATCCGCTATCTTCTTCACTTGGCCAGTTGCTACTAGATCTCGAGCAGGATGTAGCGATAGGCAGAGAATGTCGTCAGTATGAGCCGAGTAGTGCCTCTGCGAATGGGAATCCTTGCTGTACACAATGCCGACAGCGGCCACATGATAGACAATCTCTCCCGTAGACAAATAGAAGAGATTGCTACGGCAATCATATCCACGGTACCTGTGAATGGCCAGTCAGATAAAAAGCAAAAGACCTCTCTCTACGTTACCCGTGAATAAACTCCAACTTCAGGCCACCGGAAGGTGCCCTCTGTCGTTTCGGGGTTCCCTTGACGGCGGCTGCGGATGCTTCCTTCTTGAATTGTTCCTTGAGTTTTGGCATGTCTTCGCGATACAGAGTCCGATCGTAGTTGATCTGCTGCTCCTGTTCGACGTCACTGTCCAACTCAGCAACGTCAGACAGATCAGAATCGCTCTGCTCGTCATTCGAATCGGGACCTATGAAAAAAATACGAGTTCATTTTTGAACTATTTCTACTGTATCGTCTCACTGGGATCAGGAGTATCGTCTGACGCGTCGCTTCCCTCAGGCAAAAAGCGCCACTGAAAAACAGCGTGATCGGCGCCACCGGTCGAGACGAGTCTCTGCTTGTTGTGAGAAAATCGAACGTTTGTGACGTGAGCCGAATGACCGACGTACTTCCTGAACTTGGCTCCTACAGAAACAACCAGTAACAAATGTAAATCAACCGCTAAACGAACCTTTTTTGACGCAGGGAAAGCGAAAGATTTTCACCAAGCCAAAGTCATCTCCCGTGGCAATCACTTCGTGGTCAAATGCTGTGTCAGCAGCGTTCACGTCAGTAACGTCGGTGTATTTCTCCCAAATTCCATTGACTTCCTCGCCCAAGACGCCAGTCCACGTGGCCCAGTGAATGGCATTCAATTCATCCCTATTAGTCACCCTTTTTCCAGCTAATACAATGCATCAGCTACTGTAAGTTCAAATTCCCAATGTCAATGATGATGTACCTGGCAATTTATAGAAGAGTCTCTCTCTAGCGCCCGAGTTCGTCTGCAGGTATCGGCTGTCTTGCGAGAAATCCAGATGGGTAATGTAGCTTGAGTTGGACGAGCATTGGCCCACTCGTTTGTAGCGTTGTGCCACGGAATAGATGTCGACGAAGTTGTCGTTGGAGCCGACGGCCAAATAGGCGCCGTCCGGTGAGTACTTCATTTCGTGGAGAACTTCCTTTCGATCTTGAATACGCACGACGTCGGAGAGATCCCTAAAAGCGACAATGGATCTGGATGATTAAATAAATGGAGGTAAATTACTTTGATTTGAGAACAATGAATGAGCCATTGACTAGACCGACAGCTAAGTGAGTGCCGTCAGGTGAGAAGGCAGCTGATCGAGCTTTTTGATCCAAGTCTTTTCTACCCACTAGCGTCTTGTCATCCATATTCCATAGTCTAGATATCGTTCTTATTACAATTCACTGTTGCCTATAATTGAAAGTAGGACACCTGACTGTTTGATCATCACTGGCTGTCACAAAGACATTCTTGGTGTGATGAGCAGCAAGACCCCACAATTCACCCTCAGAGTGACCCTTAGGAAATGAACCAAGATATCGCATGTACTCTAAGCTAACCGGTCTTCTTCTTACCTGAATAAGTAGTTTGGGCTTGTCTCGTTCCCGGACTGAGATTTCAAATATCTCGCTGTCTTTGGTTCCAACGAGAATCTGTTCGCCAGCCCACGACACGCTGCGAACAGACAAGCCCGCGTATCCGTGCGGCGACGCAGCAACGTCCAGTTTTGCAATGGGTTTAAAATCAAGATCCCACAATCGGACAGAGCCATCGCGAGAGCCGGAAGCAAAGCCCTCAGCACTATTACACAAGGTAAAGACAGGACCCTAGAAAAAATCCTTGAAATCGTCTACTTCTACTGAATAATATATCAGTACTGTAGTACGTTATACCGTGTGGGCTCCTTGCACTGCCGCTGATAACTGCGTTCCTTTCCATTTGTAGATGTCGCCGCTTAGCGTTCCAGTATAGGTCACGTCGTCTTGTCCAAAAGCAAGGCAGAGAAGTGTCTGAATTTCTCCTAACAATGCACAGTTGCACATGTGTACTATACAGTACATGTGACAACCTGGTGTACCTGCTTTGCCAAAGACGCCTTTTCTTGTTTCAAGGCTATTTCCCTTAAGTGTCCAAAACTTGATGTGTTTCACGCCGCACGTCACCAAAGCTTCTCCGCTCTGGGGCCTGAACTGAGCATCAAACACCTGGAGCCAAAAATCAATTTGCAGCAGATGAGAAATACGCGTTTAGCATCCTACTCTGTCTGTGTGTCCTCTAGCGCTAGCCAGCATTCTTCCCTTCTTCCAGCTCCACACAACCACAGTGTGCTGGTCATCCAAACCAACAGAGACTAATTTCTAAGATTTTTGTACGTTGGAAAGAAGGAAGGAAATGACTCTGCTCATAAGAAGACCTGGCCATCGGAACTGAATCCCAGGCACGTGACACCCCTTTCGTGCCCGCCCTGAAGAATGGAAACGGTCTCCATGGTAGCCGAATCCCAGACGCAGATAAACGGATCTTTTCCCACTTGGCCAGTGGCGACAAGCCGTCGATCGGGATGCAAGGCCAAGCTAAAGGAAGGCGTGCTGTGGAGATCGAATATTTCGCGACGCTCTCACCTGATTATGTCGTCGTTGTGACCAAGAAAAAAGCGTTGCTTGTGCTCTCGATGGTTGTACGCCACGCCGACGCCGGCGACGAAGTAAACAACGTCGTTCGTCGCCGTGTGGAAGAGATTATTGCGGCACTGGTGACCGCGGTAGCCGTAGACCCATTCGAGACGAAGTTGCGCCGCTGGAGCTGTTTTGTCGGCCATGGCCTCAAATTCCTCTCCCACGATCACGTGGCGATGCGACCCCGGAGGGAGAAAGACAATAACCTATATTTATTTGTTTGCTCCTTGGCATCCAAAACATTGCAAAACTGCGTCATACACGTGCTTCATTTTGAGAGTTCACTACGCCCTCATATATGCACGACCTCCGTTTAGCGTTACAGATTGTAGGCCTCTTTTGATACGCTTATTCCTAAATTTCCTTGGCACGTCACGTCCAAGACTTTCTCTGTCCTTTGCGTCCAAACTGTCCACTTCGGCTACAAACGCCACGAGGTGCTCTGGAAGTTGAGGATAAAAAACTTTTGATCGCACTGTAAACAACATTTCATTTATGCAATTACGGTATGTAAGCATACGGTGGTCTTACAATACTCATTAATTTCGTCAACATCTTTCTCGGAAGAACTATCCCAACGCTCCCAACGCTCCCAACGTTCCTACAGTTGTAGCATACAACAGACTGTGATGACATTTGGTCAAGTACCTCTGCCACTTCAAATACGAGAAGCACAGCGAATCTGAAAAGGCAGTCGGTTTGAACATGGCACTTGGAGATCTTTTAAAAGTGAAATGCAGGAGAAAAACAAAATCAGTAGCAAACTTTACCATAGCTGCCCCCTTGAGAACTTTTGGTTTGTCTCCAGTTCTTACTCTTACCACGGCTGCCTTCCTAACATTTTTTAAAATATATGGTTTTTGTCCACGAGCACGAGTTAGTATCTCCTCCAATTGACGTAGAAATTCGTTCATTCTCGATATAACGCGATATGACAAAACGTTATCTTCAAACTCCTCTACCCCTACACAAAAACCATTTCACCGTTGTTTTGCTCATGAACGTAGTGCTCTCACGATCTCCTGATTTAAATGCCAAGGAATTCTGTTCATCAAATTTTTTTGAAAATTGACTTGTTTTATCACCCAAGAAACGACGAACGCACGATGGCCACGGTTGAGTAATGTACTGAAGTCATGCATTAAATTATTTACACGCATGAGTCATTGATCTCACCAGCTCTCCTTTCTTTCTTGCCTTTCTCGACTCTTTTCTGCAAGAAGCTATGGCGCTAGAAGCAACCTGCCAATTTGTCTTGAAAACAGAAAAAAACTGGGAAATAATTGAACTGTCACCTCTTCTTCAGACACTTTCTTCGCATCTTCTTCAGACGCTTCCTTTACATCTACGGAAATCCCGTAAAATGGCAACAGCTTAATTAAAAAGGCATTATAACGTCTATAAACTTGAAAGACTGTAAAGCTTACGTCTCTGGAAGAAATAATATCCCCCAATAAAATGATGCAAAGAAAAACAATGGCTTAAGTGCACGCTATTCGTAAAACGTTATTATAGAAACCTCTTTAAGTATTGAGATTTTTCCATGTCTATGGTGATTTTTGCAGGGCAACCCATCATGAACGACCCCTACAACATTCAAGAAGTAAGGAACAAAGGAAGCCTTTTGCTGTCTTTACCATTTCAGTTTGCCACCAAGTGTTTGTGAATCTCAGGTTGTGACTCTTCAAAAATTCAAACGCATCTTCGGGAAGATCTCTTGTAAAAGGAGAAGCAGCTGACGTTACAGTTACAACAGCCAAACTGCAACAGCAACTATGCATGAGCAAAAAACAATCAAGTGTCCGCGTGCACCTGGTATTTGTTGTAAAAAATCCTTCGCTAGCACAGCTCTTCAAGTCCACTATTCTGGCAGGTACAGTGCAAAAGTGAGTTACTTTGCATTCATTAATAATTCTCATTATCGCATCCATCCTTAAGCTCGTATTCTCAGGACACGACTCGAGTGATCCTTCGTACTAAACGAAGTCAACTTATATTGTGTACATCTGTGGTTTATAGTATAGCGCACCATAACGGCTGTTCCTCCACAAAGCAAGGGTCCGCACACCCCTGCAGTCATTCCGTCAATCCATGCGAGATCTGTCGTACAGAATGACACGTCGTTGATGACTCCGTCATCAAATGTAATGCCAAAATCCAAGATGAAGCGATAGGTCACAGCCGTGTAAACCATGTAGCCAAAAGCAGCGTGCTCAACAGTTTTGCTCGTTTCTATCGTTCCACTTCGAAAATAAAACAGATTGCTTACTGAGAAAAGAGTGATGTCACTCAGCAAACCTGGTAAATAAGTAGAAAAGAGGTCTTTCAGCTTCAAATTTAGCGGGAGCCATATCGGTAAGCGATGTTTCAACTTTTCTGGATTTGTCGCAGAAGCACGATGCAACAGTTCGATGTTTTTTCAGACATCCAAGAAGTATTATCTTAATTTTGAGCCTACATTGCATGCCAGACAGCTTGCTAAAGCGCGTCTTTTATTTAATTAATTAGTTTACTTAGTTTTGTGGCTTTCCGGAAGATGCTTCGTAATGTCACATTCTACATCGTCACCTAGGTTTCTTTTCATTAGACATATGCAGAAAATGCACGGTACGAGTGCAAAGTAACCTGTCACAATAACGGTGCACCCCGAGTGTTCAACTTTGTCTGTAAGTAGATTTGAGGAAGTGCGAGGATGCTAAAGTAATGAAGAAACACAAAAAAAACAGGAGATCAGACACATTCCTTCACTTTCGTTCAACGCATACTGACCAAAATTCCTACAGGAACGCCTATTCGAAAGCAGGCAAGCAAATAAATGACTCGCTCAGAGCATTTAGGAAGATAAAGCAAAACTGTGTCTTTTTTCTCGGTGCCATACTGGATACCTAACACGCTGGCTTACGCAAAAGCAGCACTGAAAGAAAATTCTCGCTGTACCTTGATCGCTCAGATAGGCGGCACACTGGCACACGCGTTCTCTAAGATCATTAAAAGTGTAGTCTTCTTTTCCCTTGTCATTCAGACAGCTATCAAAAAATCTATGTTAGTAGACACTTTGTTCCACAAATGCAACATACAAGCGAAGAGCCAATTTCTCTCCAAGGCCCTTGTCAATATTCAAGTCAAGCATGTTTTCACAGACGTTTAGTTTCGTTCCCGGCATAAAAGCGACGTCGACCTGTCCATTTGTTGGATTCTTTTCAAACCTTTTCTCTATTGCGTAGCGCTCTTTGCCCTCATAGCGAAATTCGTCACAGAATGGCTTCCAAAACAGACCAGGATACTCAATTGAGAATCTGTGTATAATTTTATAGTCCTTTGCGTCAATTCCAACAATAGATGCTAAAGTGAGAAGCCTTGGAAGATCGATTGGAGCAATCCACTTGCCTGTCATAAAAATAGCGGCACCAATTACGAAGTGAGAAGGCTCATACTGTGTAAACAGTACTGTGTACTTACCCTCTACGCGATTAACAGCATCTAATAAATTTTTCATTTCCTCTTGAAGAGCTATTAGAATCACATTGCGATTAAAACGAAATTCTTCTCTCTAACTACCCCTACTTTTTGGACGACGAATGTCATGGACTCTTTTCCGAAAGTGCGCTATCTGACCATAGATGTCGTCTATGATCTGACGAAGTTGAGTTGGTCTTTGAATTTCGAAGGAGAACGAATCATTAAACTCTCTCAGTATCGCAAGGCACCCGAGGTCATTGGTTAGCGGCACGCGATCTATAGATAGCACTCTGCAGCCGACCACGCTCCTTTTAGACGCGTCAGCTACATAGTAGGCTCTGTTTTGAGCAGCATCCTACAAAAATGCTTGTAGATCAGAGTCAAGGAAACATTGTTATTCACCTCTATCATATTGAGATTCCACGAACTGTCCATCGGTACTGTTTCGAGCGAATCTTCCCAAATCCATTCGAATCCGGAAAGATCCTCCGCCGCAAATTGACAGCATGTAAATCTGGTTACATCTAACGTCGCCGCGGTTCTTTGAAGAAAGCCGCTTAGGATGTCCGAGAAAGAATCCGAGTCGGAATCCCACTTCAGCGGCACTCGGCACGCTAGGCGAGGTAAAAGGCGCCACAGCATTGTCAAGCTGACTTCATGATTCGCATAGATCGGCAGAACCCGAGACGGCATGCCTGCAGTCTGTTTCCAGACACATTCGCACAGCTTGTCGATAAATGCCACCGACGCGTGATTGGAGAATAGCTTTCGTGTCCCGAACACAATGCAGTGTTTAAAGGTCAGCGAGAGACTCCTGTCAGGAGGAAGCCCGGTGAGGGGCAGAGGAAGCGCGGCCGACTGACGTCCTTTCGGTGTCAATCCTTTCAACAACGACAAGAGTTTTTCAAGTTTGGCACATTTCTCCGAGTCGGCAGAGTAGAGCACGACAATATCTGCAATCGAAACCTTCAAAAACGCGTAGGATTCATCAAGTTGGCAAACCTCCAACGACCGTTCCTTCGCAAAAATTCGAACTGCATTCTCTGACTAGTAGCCCTGCCAGGAAGAACGGATTTAAATTAAGGTAACAAGCGCACAGCCTCTTCCCATAACAAACTTTTCAACTTGGAGTCGTCATCACCAACGGAAACGTCCACTAAACGACACACTATGAATACAGAATGTTGAATAGACGCTCACTAGACGCTTTACTTCAGATTTTAGGTAGTTCACGCAGCTTCCAAGACCACGCGTATCAGAGCAGAATAAGGCAGTACCAAGCGCTATGTGTGCATGCGTGTGTGGTCAGCTCGCGATGACCTCTCGCGAGTCGTGAGAATCTTTTTTCTCCCACGCTAGAACTCACGTGCACATCAATTTACTGTTACGTCAACAGGTCACCTTGACCTAACATCTTGAAGACACAAGAAAAGCTCACCAATGTCGCAGTAACGAAACAACATCGTGAACTTTCCCCACCAAACTGACCCGGAAACAGAAACAGCTTTTCGTAAATTTTCCTCTTGATGTTGCCTCTCTCTCATGTTGAAAACAACGTTGCGTAGCATGCAGAGTCGAAGAAAAGGCGTCAGATTCAACGATAGACAATTGGTTTCGTCAGTTGCCCTTCCTATCAAATCCTCAAGCGAAACTTCGGCTGGCTTTTCTTCGCCAAAAGCAGGGAGCAGCGCTTGCCTAAGCTTCATCAACAAAACGTCAACTGTTGCACTGCAGTCACGGTTGCTTTCTTGTAGCAACGTTCTGCTCAGCTGATCATCTGCAGAAATACTAGAATATGTCTTCTTATCAAACTCCAAATTCCTGACGACCCTTAGCAACTTCCAAACATCTTCAACCACCGCTAAATATTTCCTAATCGGTGTAGAATCATCAATTCCGTCAACGCGCTTGAACAGCTCTAAACAGTCAGCACCCATGTTTGATCGCTGAAGACGTCCTTCGTCTTCACGTAGAAACTCATACAGTTTCACAAATTTCAATTCCGACTTGAACAGATTGATGGCTTCCTTGTGATCATCATAGAAAAAAGTGGTTTTGCCGTCCGAATAGGCTCTGATGCAAGCGTCAGACAGAACTCGCTTTAGAGTTCCAATATACATTAGACACATGTCAGTGAAAATAGCAGAGCATCTGCTATCGTGCAAACATCGCTGGTAGCACGGCTGTGATTGCCTTAACGCTTCTCTATAAAGTTCATATCGAGACTGTGCCTGGAAAGGCAAACTCAGCTTGCCGTTAGGGCACGAGACCAACTTCTTTACTGCTCTGGCTATCAAATGGACTGTTTCCTGATTCAACGTGGTAGGGGGATCGTAATAACCCAACGATACTCGAGTTCGGAGCTGAAACTCGGTAGTTTTATAGAGAAGAAAGACGATCCTTCGGCCACACAGAATAGCAGTGTTGAGAAACTGAAGCGCCGGTGATTCGGACTGATCGTTTGACTCCAGATCTTGCTCGACATCGTTTCGAGCAAGATCGGGCGAATAGATGAAGAGTACGACGTCGCTTTCTTCTATCTTCGGCAGGATCGGCCTGCCCCATTCCTGGGGAGTCGTAGCGAGCCTGTTTAGCGGATCGACGACAGTGGCAAACCGCTTGATCTGGGTTTCGAGGATCTTCTTTGTCGAATGCAACTCTTCTTCGGCACCGTAGTCGCTCCAGAGAACGGCTACCTTTTTAGGACTGGACTCGGTCATCAACGGTCTGTGACTATAAATGGAAACTGGCGTCACGAGTGCGTGACCCAAAGGCGTGACAAAGGCGTGACAAAGGCGTGACCTCAAATGAAGAAAATCATTCTTTTGGCTGGCTGACTGACTTGACTTGAAACTATATACAGTATTGGAGACTGGCCCAACCAGGAAAGTTAGTGAGCTAGTCACAGTAGTACTTCCAGTATGGAGCTGTACTAAACCGTAAAGCTTTTCTTAGACTCAACTGCGCAACTGGAATGCTAGCTATTCATTTGCTCTACTGGTGAAGGAACATCAGAGAAGGCAGTCACTGGCGTACAAATCATTACAAAACTATGTATCTATTTTTTGAGACTTCATTTCTCGTGTAACGTCTTCAACGCCTAAAACCTTGCCTTGAAAGCCGTTCTTACGACGAGCTCCTTGGATTTACCTTTTTGAGAAAGAGCAGCCAATTTTGACTGACTTTTAGTTCGTCCTCAGAAACATGCTTCAATCCTATTTCTATTGATCGTTCTTTTCCCTCGTCGCGATAAAACAGAATTAATCCGTTGATTTCAGAGCCAGGTTGCGGCGATCCTTTTTCTAACAGAAATCATTTACATCTAAGCAAAAGCACGACTCATGACTTTACCGTCTGGGCTAGCCTCTTTCGAGTCAGCATTCTTCACCTCAACAATTTTACGTAGCATGATAGGATCTCGCGTAGAGTCGGTGCCCCCATCAAACATGATTTCCCTGAAATCAAAAGTCAATGTGTCAGACTCCACAACGCAGTGCACTCTTTGCCTGTGATCATCAGAAAGATGACACCGAAAAGTCAAGCCCTCCACTTCGGACAAGGAAAAATGAGCGCCTAAACAAAGAATCGAGATAAAGAGCATAATTCAAGTGCCCTAGTGCACCTTTCACAAGACTCTTCAGCTCGTGCGAAACAAAGTGATTTCCTTTTTTGGCCTTGCCCTCACACGTCTTGCACAGCCTAAAGGCCAAAGCGCCATCGACATCTTCCGCTCCTCGCGAGAGCCTCGATACCTGACGGAATCCACCAATCCCATGCGGAGAACGGGCTGTCTGTAGTCGCTGCACGAGTCGCAGTAGACTTTTCCGCAAATTCTGCAGTGGTGCTGGGGAGCCCCCCGAAAACAACGTTAGAAGCGCTATCGCTGCGGCTACGGTAGATCTTACTCGACGATGAAAGAAGTCGAACTGTGTACCGCAGCTTGGATTGCTGCACATGGGAGTCTATCGGTGCATCGTTGTGTTGAGAAGCAGCAATTGCGTTTGCCTTCCTTACCGTCGAGTCGTGCTTCCATTTGGGCTCCGGAATATCGAATATAGATCCTTTTCCGTCCATAGGAACCATCTTTAGTCCGCCTTTGCTCTGAACGAGTCGTTTTGCCATCCTGTGTAGACAGCCTGCGTCGCGCGCACGCGCGAAATAGAGACCCGCCCTCTCCCCCTCCCCCCGCCCTCTACAAATTTTTAGAGGAGTCCTTCAAAGCATGGCCTCTCTTCTACCATAAACTCCTACTTCCACTTGTCCGGAAATACAGTAGGGCCTTTTCCCACGCATACAAATCCTATTCAGCACAGCCATTCTAACCTACTAACGATAACCCGCACATAAGTCTACGACATCATGATCAGACGAGTAGAGCGAGTGGCCCTGAAAACAACGGACTTATTCCAAATTCGCTAAAAAGAAATATGTACTCAAAGAAAATGAATGGCAAAGCGAGTGGATTTGCTCTAATAGACTGCTGCTGCACATGGACAAAACACAGGAAGAAACTTCTAAAATTCCAGCCGATGCAGAAAACCTAGTCTACGCAAAGATAGACAGAAACATTCAGAAAATCTACCTGGCCCAAGAAATCATGTCATTTACGTCAGCGAGAACAAATGACTCCAGCGTCTTCAGTGTGGCCACAATTGTGAGCTCCCCATCCCTGAAAACTACAATCAGTAAGCTGACTTTCGGTACCAGTGCAGGCAACGTCGTCCATCCAAATCGTTCCCGATCCCTGACCAAAGAAAGCACTGCTTTTGGATTTTGTTGCTCCTGTAAATCCCAAGTATCGGCAAACAACCCGAGCATCTTGTAAATCCCAATGATCATCACATATTGTTCCCCAAGTTCCAGCGTTATATACTTCCACTCGACCTTGGTGAGATCCTGAGCCACCGACAAGCCTAATAACTGCTCTACAGTCTACCCCAGCGTCTTCGCTGTGACTGCAATCGTTTGTGCCCCAACCAGCAAAAGTGCAGGTTAGCAGGCTAGACTCATAGCCATTGCATGCAACGTTGTCCATCCAAATTGGATTAGATCCCTGTCCGTAAAATGCACTGCTTCTGGCTGCAACAACGTCATTATAGCCAAGGCTTCTGCAAGCAACTCGAGCATCATCTTCATCCCACAGATCATCGCAAACTGTTCCCCAACGTCCTCCGTAATAAACTTCAACTCGACCGTGACTTGATCGAGTGCCACCTGAAAGCCTGATCCTTCGTTTGCAAGAAACACCAGCATCTTCACTATGACCACAGTTTTCGACTCCCCATCCGCTGAAGCGACAAAGCGTCATGCTCAATTCGGAACCACCGCAGGCGACGTCGTCCATCCATATAAATCCAGAACCTTGACCAAAGTAGGCATTTGATCTTGCAACGACGGCAGATGGAAATCCCAACTCTTTGCATAGCACGCGTGCGTCAGTGATTGTCCAACCATCATCACACACCGTTCCCCACGTTCCTCTGTGATGAACTTCAACACGGCCTTCGTGCGGTCCTGAACCGCCCACAAGTCTGACTAATGTGGAGCAAATTACTCTCGCATCTTCACTATTGAAACCACACCCGGGTAATCCCCATCCATTAGAAGAACACAACGCTAAAGTTGCTTCATTGCCATTGCAACCCACGTTATCCATCCATATCGTTCCACTACCACTGCCTCCACTACCACTACCTCCACTACCACTACCTTGACCGAATGAGGTAATGACCGTCTTAGCCTTTGAGTAACCGAGCTCTCTGCAAACCACGTGTCCTTCAGTAATATCCCAGTAATCATTGCACACTGTTCCCCAAGTGCCGTTGTAATACACTTCAACGCGTCCTTCGCTTGGAGAAGATCCACCGACCAGTCTAACGCTCGAACACGTCACGCCAGCGTCTTCACTGTGACTGCAACTGTGAACTCCCCAACCCGACGAACTGCACAACGTAACATTCGCTTCGCTTCCTCCACAAGCTACGTTAGACATCCAGATTTGCCCAGAACCCTGTCCAAAGTAAGCGCTATGTCTGACTGCTGCGGCTGAGGGATATCCTAGTTCCTTGCATACGACATCTGCGTCATTCCAATCCCAACCGTTGTCACACACTGTTCCCCACGTTCCGCGATAGTAGACCTCGACGCGACCTTCACTCGGATGAGAACCACTAACGAGTCTAGTCCTTCGACTGCATGTAACGCCCGCGTCTTCATTATGATTACAATTTTCGACTCCCCATCCACTAAAAGAGCAAAGCGAAACGTTTGATTCTGAACCACTGCAAGCGACGTCGTCCATCCATATATATCCAAAACCTTGGCCAAAGTAGGCACTTGATCTAGCTGCGATGGCTGAAGGAAATCCCAGTTCTTTGCATAGCACGCGTGCGTCAGTGATTGTCCAACCATCATCGCACACCGTTCCCCACGTTCCTCTGTGGTGAACTTCAACACGGCCTTCATGGGGTCCCGAACCGCCCGCAAGTCTGACAGACGTAGAGCAAACGACCCCTGCATCTTCACCGTGACCACAGTTGTGCGATCCCCATCCGCCAAAAGAACACAGTGCCAGAGAAGCTTCGCGACCATGGCAATTCACGTCATCCATCCATATCGTTCCACTACCTTGACCGAATGACGTACTGACTGCCTTAGCCTGAGAGTAACCAAGTTCTTTGCAAACCACATGTCCGTCAGTAATATCCCAGTTATCATCGCACACTGTTCCCCAAATACCGTTATGATATACTTCAACGCGTCCTTCGCTGGAAGCAAACCCACCAACAAGTCTAACGCTTGAACACGTTACACCAGCATCTTCACTGTGACTGCAGCTGTGAACCCCCCAACCCGACGAACTGCACAATGTAAAATTTGCTTCGCTCCCCCCACAAGCTACATTCGACATCCATATTTGTCCAGAGCCTTGCCCGAAATAGGCGCTATGCCTGACTGCTGCGGCAGAGGGATATCCTAGTTCCTTGCATACAACATCTGCGTCAGTCCAATCCCATCCGTTATCACACACTGTTCCCCACGCTCCGCGATAGTAGACCTCGACTCGACCTTCACTCGGATGGGAACCACCGACGAGTCTAGTTTTTCGACTGCACGTGACACCTGCGTCTTCATGATGCCCACAGCTTTCGACTCCCCATCCATTGAAATGGCACAGAGTCATGTTTGATTCCAAACCATTGCAAGCGACGTCGTCCATCCATATATATCCAGAACCTTGACCAAAGTAAGCACTCGATCTTGCAACGACGGCAGAAGGAAACCCCAATTCTTTACAAAGCACGCTTGCATCAGTAATTGACCAACTGTCATCGCACACGGTTCCCCACGTTCCTCTGTGACGAACTTCTACACGGCCTTCGTGCGGTCCCGAACCGCCCACAAGTCTGACTAATGTAGAGCAAATGACTCCCGCATCTTTACTATGGCCACAATTGTGTGCTCCCCATCCATTAGAAGAACACAACGCTAAAGTTGCTTCATTGCCATTGCAACCCACGTTATCCATCCATATCGTTCCACTACCTTGACCGAATGAGGTAATGACCGTCTTAGCCTTTGAGTAACCGAGCTCTCTGCAAACCACGTGTCCTTCAGTAATATCCCAGTAATCATTGCACACTGTTCCCCAAGTGCCGTTGTGATACACTTCAACGCGTCCTTCGCTTGGAGAAGATCCACCGACCAGTCTAACACTCGAACACGTCACGCCAGCATCTTCACTGTGACTGCAACGGTGAACTCCCCAACCCGACGAACTGCACAACGTAACATTTGCTTCGCTTCCTCTACAAGCTACGTTAGACATCCATATTTGTCCAGAGCCCTGTCCAAAGTAAGCGTTCTGTCTGACTGTAACAGCCGTAGCATATCCCAGTTCTCTGCATACAACATCTGCGTCGATCCAATCCCAACCGTTGTCACACACTGTTCCCCAAATTCCGTCACGATAAATCTCAACACGGCCCTCATTCGTAGATGAACCAGCAACGAGTCTGGCAGTAGAGCAAACAACTCCGGCATCTTCTGCGTGACTGCACGAATGGATGCCCCATCCGCGAAATCTGCAAAGAGTAAGATTTCGTTCGTTTCTTGTGCAACCGACTCGGTCCATCCAAATAGGACCAGAACCTTGTCCAAAATACGCATTACTCTTCGCAGCGGTTGCTGTGGGAAAACCTAATTCTCTGCATACCACGTGTGCTTCATTAAAGTCCCAGTCATTGTCGCACACTGTTCCCCACCTTCCGGCATGATACACTTCAACGCGCCCCTGATTTGCTGAGGAGCCACCACGAAGTCTTAGTGTTGTGCAAGTCACTCCAGCATCTTCACCATGACTACAGTTATGTTTTTCCCAGCCGCGGAAGGGACAGTCGGAAAGGTTTCTTTCTCTACCTGTGCACGCTATGTCGTCTTTCCATATTGGCCCAGATCCCGCCCCAAAGTAAGCAGAAGCTCTCACTGCTGAAGCGGTTGGGAAGCCAAGCTCCGTGCATACCACGTGAGAATCACTAAAATCCCAAAGATCGTCGCAGACTGTTCCCCATGTCCCGTTGTAGTATATTTCCACACGACCTTCGTTAGAAGCTGACCCGTCAGCTAGCCGGAGCGTAGCACAGATTACGCCTGCATCTTCATGATGACCACAATTGTTAACACCCCAGCCTGCAAAACTGCATCGAGTAAGATTTGCTTCACTACGTAGGCAAGTAGCGTTGTCCATCCATATTGGTCCAGATCCCGCGCCGAAGTAAGCACCGCTCTTTGCCGTTGTGGCCGTCGGAAAACCCAGTTCTCGGCATACAACATGAGCATCGCTGAAATCCCAGGCATCGTCACACACAGTTCCCCATGTTCCGTTGTAGTACAATTCAACTCGTCCTTCACTTAATGTAGAGCCTCCAGAAAGTCGAAGCGTCGTACAGACAACACCCGCATCTCGTCGATAGTGGCCGCTGCAGTTTCCTGAGCCCCAATGAAAAAAGCAGTCAGTGAGGTTCTGTTCGTCGCCTTCGCATGCAATGCCACTCATCCACACTCGCCCAGAGCCCTGTCCATAGTAGCTAAGTGCAGACGCGGTTGGAAAGCCCATCTCCCTGCACAACACGTGTGCATCGGTAAAATCCCAGTGGTCGTTACAAATAGATCCCCACGTTCCCTTATGATACACTTCAACACGACCTTCGTTAAGTGATGAGCCACCAACAAGCCGATATCGAGCACAAAGAACTCCAGCATCTTGACTATGGTTGCAATTGCCCACAGCCCAGCCAAGCGACCTACAGTCGGTCAAATTCTTCTCATCGCCTTCACACGCTACATTACTCATCCATATTGGGCCAGAGCCCTGTCCATAGTGTGATTTGGTTCTAATCCCGGCGACAGTATTAAAGCCGAGTTCTCTGCAGACGACATGACCATCAGCCCAATTCCAGCCGATATCGCACACTGTTCCCCACCGGCCTTTATGATACACTTCTACGCGACCGCTATGTGGTGGGCCATTACCTAACAGCCTTACCGTTGTACAAACAACGCCAACGTCGTTAGCGTGACTACAAGAACTAACTCCCCAACTCCAAAAATTGCAGTGAGTAATGTTAGATTCATGGCCACGGCAACTCACGTTATCCATCCATATACGGCCAGTTCCACTTCCGAAAAAAGCACCGCGTTTTACAGCAGAGGCTGTGGGAAAACCAAGTTCTTTGCATACAACGTGGGCATTAGTAAAATTCCAGTTGTTATCACACACTGTTCCCCAATCTCCTCGGTGATAAACTTCAACGCGGCCCTCATTTAATGAAGAACCATTAGCAAGTCTAACTGTAGAGCACACTACACCAGCATCTCTGCGATGACTACAGTTTTCCACTCCCCAGCCGGGAAATCGGCAATCAGTGAGATTAGACTCATAACCGGCGCAAGAAACAGAACTCATCCACGTCGGGCCAGTTCCTTCTCCAAAATAAGAACCGTTTTTCACAGCAGTAACCGTTGGAAATCCAAGTTCTCTGCATAGAATGTGACCATCAGTCCTATCCCAGCCGTTGTCGCACACTGTGCCCCACACACCTTTGTAGTACACTTCCACACGTCCTTCGTTGGAAGAAGAGCCCCCAACAAGTCGTACTCGCCTTGCACACGCTACACCAGCATCTTCGCTCGGACTGCAGTTTTCTACTCCCCATCCTCGAAATTTGCAATCAGTAAGATTCGTTTCAAAGCCTTTGCACTGCACGTCATCCATCCACGTCACCGACCCGCTTCCAAAATGAGCATTGGTATAGATTTCCGTGGCTCTAGGAAAACCTAGTTCTCGGCATAAGACATTTGCATCTTTGAGGTCCCATAAGTCATCGCACACAGTGCCCCACGTATTGCGATAGAGTACTTCAACACGGCCAATTCTAGGAGCAAGAGGACCAACTAATCTCATCAGAGGTTTTGCACAGACGACTCCAGCATCTTTTCTGTGACTGCAATCGCGTAAACCCCATTCCGCAAAGGGGCACGAACGAAGACTATTTTCACTTCCTAAACAGCCGACTTCATCAAGCCACACTGGGCCAGAGCCGGAACCAAAATAGGCCGCTATAGCGTAGTGCTTCGCTTTGTAATAACCCAACTCTCGACAGACAACATGGGCATCCGTTAGTCCCCAGTCGTTATCGCAGATAGTCCCCCAAATTCCATTGTAAAGAATTTCAACTCTGCCTTCATACGGCATCTTGGCCCCGACGAGTCTGAAATTTGCGCTGCAGATAACCCCCGCACTGCCACAGCTGTACATTCTCCATCCACTAAAGGCGCAGTTGCTGAGTGAAGTCTCGTTTCCTCTGCATTGTAGACCGCTCATCCACGCTGCTGTCGTTCGTCCGCCATAGAATGTACCAAGTTTGTAGTCCTTAGCTCTGTAGTATCCCAGTTGACGACAAGCAACGTGAGCGCTATTCAAATCCCATTCGTGATCACAGACACCGTTCCACGTGCCGTCATAAAGCACCTCAACACGACCACTGCTAACGGTTCCTCCGGATAGTCGTATGTCAGCCACGCAGCGAACACCAGCATTGTTGCTTTGGTTACAATTGTGTATTTTCCAGCCGTTGAAAGTACAATCGCTAAGACGAGCTTCTGACCCAGTACAAGACACGCCACTCATCCATATCATTCCAGAACTGCGCCCAAAAAGCGATCTCTTTTCATAAGCGCGAGCTCGAACATACCCCAGTTCTCGGCAAGCAACGTGAGCGTCGTTTAGATCCCAGTCATCATCGCACACAGTTCCCCAAACGCCCATGTATCGAACTTCAACTCTGCCTTCTTCGGGTAAGGCGCCGCCCACTAGTCTGATATTGGCAACACATACTACTCCTGCATTGTGCGTACAGTTCTGCATCCCCCAGCCAAGAAAGCGGCATCTGTCCAAACTCTTTTCTTTTCCTGAACAGTTGAGACCAGACATCCACACTCGGTCCGTGTCACCTCGACCAAAATAGGAACCTATGTTGTATTCTTTTGCTCTCACGTAACCAAGCTGTTGACAGGCAACGTGGGCGTCATTGAAGTCCCAGCCGTCATCGCAGACTGTACCCCAAGTGCCGTTAAACAATACTTCAACGCGACCTTCTTCTCGCTTAGAACCTCCTGTTAGCCGAATATCTGAAATACAGGACAGTCCAGCATCTTTAGCATTAGTGCAGCTCTGATTGACTGCACTCCAGCCTGAAAAGGTGCATTCAGTCAGATGGTCTTCGTCTCCTGTACAACCAAGACTGTCCATCCATATCCGAGTATTTCGTTCCTGATTGTGATCAATCTGCAGTAGAGACTTAGCTCCGAAGTACCCCAACTGCCGACAAGCAACGTTACCGTCGGGAAAATTCCAACTGCTATTATTGCACACGGTACCCCAAGTTCCGTTGTGAAGCACTTCAACTCGCCCCTCCCCTGGCCTCAGGCCATCAGCCAATCGGATATCTCCTATGCACTTAACGCCAGCATCTTGATCATGATTGCACTGGTGGCTACCCCAACCGCGAAAAGGACAGTCAACGAGGCTACTCTCCGTGCCGATACACTGCACGTTGTCCATCCAAATTCTGCCTGAACCACGGCCAAAATAAGCCCCCCGTTTGACAGAGGCCGCCCCATTGTATCCTCTATTCAACTGACGACACGCCACGGTCGCGTCATTTATATCCCAATGGTTATCGCAAACGGTGCCCCAAATGCCGTTGTGGTACACTTCTACGCGGCCTTCCCATTCATCTACACCGCCCACCAGTCTAATCGCAGACACAGTCGGACTTATCTCGCCACTGTCGCCTTTACTTCCGCGTTCGCCTTTTACCCCAGGTTCTCCTTTAGCACCACGAGAACCCGGGAGACCCCGTTCTCCCTTGCGCCCACAGAAGTCTGCAAACTGGCAACGTTCACGCAGCGTTTGCATGACCATGTCGATAAGGTCAGTAGAGACGTTTGTAGCGGATCGTGCTTCTCGCCGAATAGTAGGAACAACACTTTGAGATGATTTCAATCGTACCTGAACCAACTCTTCCAAGTCATTCATTCTAGACAAAATCGTCTCTTCACGACGTCTTGTGTCTAGTACAGCGATAACACAGCAAACTGAAACAAGAGCACAAACGAGCACAAACGCAAGTCCCAGCAACTCGCTTAAATGAAAGCGACGACGCTTTTCCCTTTGTTTTTTCTCCGCAACGTTCATGTTTGATGCTTCATCTGACAAAACTCTTTTGCAACTGTTTATTGTTCTCTCTGCTCTCAGATATAATTAGCTCAGACGTCCGGCCAAACATATTTTTTGCTCAATGTAAAGGCTATAATCAGATTAAGATTAAGATTAAGCTTAAGACTTCAGAGGCATACAAAACAATTGAGATGCTATCTATGTGGCTGCGCTAGATCTTTGACTGACGAATTGGATCAGGTGCATTTGCCAGCAACTGTTAAACGCTATCGGTCAGCTTAAGTGTGATAAACTAGATTCAAAGTAAGAGCTTTAGCTCTCTATCTCGTCTTGCAACCTTATTGTCGACCTTATTGCCTGAGGCCTGTTTCTTCAGTTACCTGGAAGGACAGATGTCTCACTAGAGCCCAAATTCAAATAACGCCAACAGCTACTCGTATAGCGATTGTTCTAAGCCTTCGAAAGCGGCGAGCAGGCGTTTGATTATCCGGGCGTCGGTCGGTTGAACACAACTAGCTACAGCTAGCTATTATTATCTATGGTGATACGGCACCTACTTGTATCCATTTGATCCTTTGATCGAAGGAGTGTTTGAGCAAAAAATGAAAAATTTCCCCCTCCACACACATTTGTTTGACGAAGTCCTAAAAAATAAATTGCTGTGAGCACTGCGTGTACGTAGTGAGTGCTTTCAACGCTGGGAAAAGAATTTGTATAGTGAAGTCTCCTTCAAAGCATGGCCTTCCTTTTTAGCCTTACCATCAACTCCTGCTTCCACTTGTCTGGAATATCGAATGTCGACCCTATTCAACAAAATAAGTCATTCTCCTATTAACAATGAACCCATACAAGGCACTTTCTACAACATCAATCAACAACAATGACATTCAACATTCGTCCTCTTGCCATTCGCCAAATTTCTGCTTCCATTCGCTGAAACTGCTCCGCCACTCGTCGATGGCGTCGTTGACGTCAACAACGGGAGGAACGTACTGTAACTGAACGCCATAGTGATCAGACAAGTAGAGCGAGTGGCCCTCAAAAACAACGGGCTCATCCCAAATTCGCTAAAAGAAATATTGAAAAACAGAAAATCTTTCTTTCACCTACACATACCCACCTGTGCGCCAACCACACGAGACACATCATTAGAAGGCACGTACACATGATCAAGGATATTTCCCTCGTGCGTTCCATTGGGCGATCCATCAAACGCCTCAATGGATGCCAAAGCGAGTGGATTCGCTCGACAAAGCGTGCACCGAGCTTCCGACATATTAGCCACGTACGGATCGGCGTATCCACGACGAAGGACTACATTGTAGACGTCGACATTGTCGCCCTGTATGCGATCTCCAATCTCGGGTCCGTGATTCATGTCTCCTGCGACGACAACCCCGTAGGCGCTCGCTTTAGCAGCCGAATCTGCGGCAGTCAGCAGCAGATTCACTTGATGCAATTGCTCCTGGGTGTAATTGGAAAACTGTGAAGATCCAACTGCACGAGAAGACAGTACAGGCAAGGTGTAACACAATTCATTTAACTACTTACAGTAAACTGGACTGCCAGCCAAGCGAGTCGTGAGATGAGTGCAAAATACGTGACCAACGTCTTCAATCTAATAATATTTGATGAGTTAGGCTGTAGATATAGAGAGAGCTAGCTGCTAACCATTGCAGAAATGTATCCGCGAGTCAGCAGCAACGTTTCGTTGGCACTGAAACTAAACTCTTTCTTGTCGCTCAGACGTCGTTTGCTGAGCATTAGGAGCCCATGGGTCGGCGAATACCTACCTGGCTGAAGACAGAAACCGAGACTAACAGTTAAACCTGCAGGGCAGAAAAACCAACGATCAGACTGCGTTGCGTTGCAAGAGAAAAACGCGGTACCCAAATGACTGTTCAGCAGAAGACAGAGTACGCATTCTTGTCCTATGTTGTTAATCTCAGCGTTGCACAAAAGGTAAGCGCAGGCTAATAGCTCTTCATCAGTTGTCGCTGATGAGCACCTAGTCGCGGCGCACGTCGAAAACTCGGACGCGGGACCCGGCTCGCAGGGCACGCGAGTCGGATCTGGGCCAGGGACAGTTATCCGGTGGTGATACGGAAACGCGTCGCGCGTTTTCTGAACGATGTCGTCGATGTCGTCCGGAACCCACACCTCCTGCAGACAAAGAACGTCCGCTTCCGCTTGGGTCAACTGTTCGAAGAAGGAGATTATTTGGGAAAAAGTAACAATTTTGTCGATCTAGAACGACGTCACGTCAAATTACCGTTTCAACGACGGCGCGTTGTCGACGTGCGTACTCGGTCTCGTTTTCGCTCGCGTGTCGCAGGAATCGAACGTTGTAGGTGACGATCCCGTAGCTGTCAGACTCGGACGCCGCCGCCGATTCTCGTATCGGAGAGAATAGGACCGTCGAGAAGACGAGAAGAACAAAGACGGACGCCATTTGTTTTTCGGGGCATGCGTGTCGACGAAAGAAATTCAAAGAATTCGCCGTGGGGAGGGGAGGGGAGATCAGTCGTTTGCCTTCACGTCAGTTTGAATGGATCGCTGGCTGAGCCCAACCAGTGGTAGCTTACCGTTTTTCTTCTCACCGCCGACATCCTTGTGAGGACACGACATCATGTGTGGCACCATCAATGGCTCATTAGAAAGTAGCCATCGGGAAATTGGAGAAAATAACGTAGAGAACGACCACACCTAAAAGGAAACAGAGATAGACACACGATGATGGTGGTACAGTATTTGCATTGACCGTTGATTTTATACCCAGTGATTTTTCCCAACTCGCTCTCAAATGATTTCCGACTGCAAATCTCAATGATATAAATACGACACAGTACACCATAGCCCAAGCCCCCTATAGCTCTGCCCTAGCCTATTAACTAATAACAATACGCCGTAAAAGGCAAGTTTTAAGACACTAACCAACAACAATGACATTTAACATCTGTCCTCTTGCCAATCGCCAAATTTCTGTTTCCATTCGTTGAAACTGCTCCGCCACTCGTCGATGACGTCGTTGACGTCAAAAACGGGAGGAACCTAATCTAACTGAACGCCATAGTGATCAGACAAGTAGAGAGAGTGGCCCTCGAAAACAACGGGCTCATCCCAAATTCGCTAAAAGAAAAACTCAAAAGAAAAATCGTTGTTTTTATCTATACACCTCCCCACCTGTGTGCCAACCACACGAGATCCATCACTCGAAGACACGTAGACATGATCAAGGATATTTCCCTCGTGCGTTCCATTGGGCGATCCATCGAACGCTTCAATAGATGCCAAAGCGAGTGGATTCGCTCGACAAAACGTGCACTGAGCTTCTGACGTATCAGCCACGTACGGATCAGCGTATCCACGACGAAGGACTGCGTTGTAGACGTCGACCAAGTCGCCCTGTATGCGATCTCCAATCTTGGGTCCGTGATTCATGTCCCCTGCGACGATCACCCCGTAGGCGCTCGCTCTAGCAGCAGAATCTGCGGCCGTCAGCAGCAGATTCACTTGATGCAATTGCTCCTGGGTGTAATTGGAAAACTGTGAAGATCCAACTGCACGAGAAGATAGTGCAGGCAAGATGTAACACAATTCATTTAACTATTTACAGTAAATTGAACCGTCACCGGAGCGAGTCGCGAGATGAGTGCAAAATACGTGACCAACGTCTTCAATCTAAAGATATTGAATGAGGTAGGATGTAGATATAGCTAGCTGCCAACCATTGCAGAAATGTATCCGCGAGTTGCCAGCAGCGTCGTTTCATTGGCACTGAAACTAAACTCTTTCTTGTCGCTCAGACGTCGTTTGCTGAGCATTAGGAGCCCATGGGTCGGCGAATACCTACCAGGCTGAAGACAGAAACCGACACGGTCAGCTAAACCTGCACGACAGAAAAACCAAAGGAGATCAGATTGCGTTGCGTTGTAAGAGAAAATTTTACGCGGTACCCAAATGAGCGGTGACAAAAAGGCAGAGCAGGCATTCTTGTGATAATCTCAGTGTTGCACAAAAAGTAAGAGCAGGCGAGTAGCTCTTCGTCATTTGTTGCTGACGAGCACCTAGTCGCGGCGCACGTCGAAAGCTCGGACGCGGGACCCGGTTCGCAAGGCACGTGAGTCGGATCTGGGCCAGGTACAGTTATCCGGTGGTGATACGAAAACGCGTCGCGCGTTTTCTGAACGATGTCGTCGATGTCGTCCGGAACCCATACCTCTTGCAGACAAAGAACGTCCGCTTCCGCTTGGGCCAACTGTTGGACGAAAAAGATTGTTCGGGTAACTACATCATCTCAAATTACCATTTCAACGACGGCGCGTTGTCGACGTGCGTACTCGGTCTCGTTTTCGCTCGCATGTTGCAGGAATCGAACGTTGTAGGTGACGATCCCGTAGCTGTCAGACTTGGACGCCGCCGCCGATTCTCGTATCGGAGAGAATAGGACCGTCGAGAAGACGAGAAGACTAACAAAGACGGACATCCTTTGTTTTTTTTCGGGGCATGCGTGTCGACGAAAGAATTCGCCGTGGGGAAGGAGGGGAGGGGAGATGTAAAAATATAATTTTATGCGAAAGTAGGTAGAAAGTAAAGTACAGATGCACGTGATTACGAAGGTATCGAAGAGCGTATCGAAGCATAATGTGTGGGTGTCGTGGGTGTCGTTGCCTTCACGTCAGTTTGAATGGATCGCTGGCTAAGCCCAACGAGTGCTAGCTTACTGTTTCCCTTCTCGCCACCGACGTCCTTGTGAGGACACGACATCATATGCTGTACCATCGATGGCTCATTAGAAAGTAGCCATCGAGAAACGGGAGAAAATGACGTAGAAAACGACCACACCTAAAAGGAAACAGAGATAGACATACAGTACGATGATGGTGGTACAGTAGTTATCTCGACCTTTGATTTTTCTACCCAACGATTTTCCCCAGCTCGCTCCCAAACGATTTCGACCATGCCACGCCGATTCAACAACCGACTGCAAATCTCTCTCAATCGACGACACGTCAACGCGAGATTGCACAGGGCAAATCCGTCCAAAAACGACCCAATATGAAGCAAAATCTCACCAGGCAATCGCGACAGACGATCAACGTCCTCGCACTCAGACGACGACGACGACGACGACAACGACGATGGCCAAATAACGGAGAACGCCATACGCTCGCGCGCGAACCGAACACGACAGCCGCGCGGCGCTGGCACGAGATTTCGCCTCGCGTACGAGCAGCCCTCGTACGGACATCGCATCTCCATCCACGCGCCGAGATTCGACTGTACGAATCCGTGAGCGTCGTCGTAGTGATCCCCTATCTCGTCGCGACGAAACAGACGATCGCAGCGAAAGAAATCGAGTCCACCACCTCGCGTATTGAAGAACGCGGCAACGCTAATCGCATTAAAATCCAGCGTCCACGAACGATCTTCGAGGCAAACTCGATCGCCACGGTCACCACTGGTCTTTCTAATTGCATCATCCTCGCGGCGGACTAGGTCGAATTGAGGGGGTGGCGGCAATGGGGGTACATCATTTCCCGATTCTTCTATTTCTGAGGGCAATGCCGGGCTCACAAGATCATCCCATTTGAAGTCGGCATCGAAGCTCGGTTCGACAGCTGGTGTTCGTTTAGTCGACCTGCCGATTGGGTCAAATAGGTGAACTTCGTCGCAGTAGGTCAGCTCGGCGTCGAGTTGACCGTCGACGGCGCGCGGATTTTCACGCCGAAAGGAGCGCTTTTTTTCGTCGCCAGTCGCGTGCCACATTGCGTCAATGATGCCGTGACGTTTTCGAGCGTCGACGCGCAGACGACTCCACACGCGCTTGCATGGAAGGACACTCGCTGGGCAGTGACGCAAGTGAGACATGAACTGGAGAAAACGAAATCAATTATTGGGGAGGATTTCAGATATATTTTTAGGGGGATTCTCTTCTCTTCAACTTGCCTTGCTTCTAGGTAGTACGAACGGGCAGCCGTAGGATGCGTTGGGACACGGTTGGCTCGCGTTGGAGCATATGAGCCGATGCTCGTCGAGTTTGCATTGATGCAGGACGGCACCGCACTGACGATCGCATCGCAATAAAGCACAGCCCAGTGCCGAGTCGCAGTTCGCTAGCAAACACTCGGAACAGTGAATGTGGAACTCCATTGTCCCCGGTCCGCCCGGATAGTCAGAAGCATCACGTGAGAGTAATCAATAGTATAAGCTGCACAACAAATAGCCTCGATACTCCAGACCCTCGCGCGTTAAGGGGGGTGTGGTTGGCGGAATTGATCACTTTGCTGACCGATCCCTCAAGTAATTCCGAGACGATTTGAAAAGGTAGACCCGGTCTCATTATTGCACCGCAAACTCGCATGATGTTGGGATGATGGAGTCGACTGGCCGTGAGAACATCCTTTTGAAATAGGGAAATCGTTCTCTCAGTCGTGATGAGTTTGTGGAATTTCTTGACGGCGACGTGCGTGCCTTTCCAAAACCCACTAAGCACGTCTTGATTAAATAAATCAACTGCGATATTCAAATATGTTTTTTATTTTACCTGCATATGCTCCTCTTCCGAGCTTTTTCTTTGTGAGCTGAATTTGTTTTGGATTGATGTTTATAACTTCTACAAATTGGTCAAGGCTGCGTCGCGTTTCTTCAAGTGACTCTTGCAGAGTCTGAAAGGCTTGACGTTGAGATTGAAAATATTTGCGTTGCATCCTGATTTCTTTTCTATGTCAGAAGTGGGTATTTAGTTTATCTGATCCTATTCCTTTTTACTTTTTGGCTACTATTCTTCTGCTCTCAGCTTGGAAATTGGCCCTACCATCGTTACTTAGTGTATAGTAATAGACGTGCATAGTAAAAATGTTTACTTGTGGCGTTCAATTTGTCTTTGAAGATCACAACAGCGAGCAGCCAGCTCTGATCTGCATACAAAGCACGTATTATTCGTAGATAAAGAATTTCGAATGTCCTACGTTTCAGCTTGCAGAGTTTCGTATTGTTCTCTATAGAAATATGCATCAGATTAATGCTAGTGTGGTTTCCATGCCATGGTCTTCAAAGACGTTTCGATGCGTATAGGATGCCTGTCAGAGTTGAGAGGACGTCGTAGCGGACGATTTTTTAGGGATCGAGCGGTTCCGCCCCCTTCGCTGCCGGAATCCCACGCAAGATGGACTACACATCCGCTCCTTGGTAAGCAATCCGACGTCAATGGTTTTTGCGATGAGTCTTATCCAAAAGACTGTTTCTCTCGGCGACTGTACGAGATTTTGTTCGGGGGCCCCTATATAGGACCCACGATCGTACGCATCGTACTTACTCTTCTACTTTCATGTCGCGCTTCTAAACGCTTTAGGAATGCGTATGACTGTGTCTTACTAGGTTTACTAGGTTACTAGGTTTGTGTCAGTTGCGGCGCTGAAAGAAGAATGAATGTATGCAAGGTTTGTTCATTCCTTTGGTGCCCCCAAAGTATGTAGGCATGCACTTAAAGGGCGGGCCCCTCTGCAGCGTCCATGGAGATTGATTGCATGCTGTGCCACTGGCTACGTTTGCATAGACTGATTTCCAACAAAATCTAGACACTAGGACTCGATTTCTGCCAGTCTAATCGAAGGCGGGTCGGGGATAATGCGAAAGCTCGTGGCATAGGATGCATAAGCCTCCCGCATTGTGTACGATGCTGAGAGTGTAGATGGGACAAGATCTGGTTTTACAGCAGGTGGTTGAAATGTGTCTGCGATCGTTGCATAACTACAATAGTCTGCACGTGTCCTTCCCTTTGCATTAGAGTTTAGTCGGAGGTTGCTAGTAGGTAAAGAGATTGGTAGCTTCCTTCCCTCAAACGTTAGCTAGCAGCGGCTCGATCGTGCTTTAGATCATTTCTCAATGGATTATCAGGTAATTTTTATGTATTGGGTCGTTCTTCTGCCACTGTCAATATTTTCTCCGTTGCGTGCGTTTTCCAAATGAAGCTCCTCAATTCCCTTGCGCATGACTCATACTCCGTTATCACGCTAAATAAATGCACTGGCACGTTTGTCTCATCTGCTGTGGATTTCCTCTAGTCACTTTTTCTTCTCGCTTGTTCCCACTGTGCTATAGCTAGAAACAGCCACGTGGTTTATCCAACCATTAAGTAGTAGACAACAAAGAACTGTTCTGAGGCGACGGCTGACTCGGGTACGTTGTAGCTTCGCGTTTGCTCCTTTCGCACTTCCTCGTTATCCCGTCAGGCTAGCACGTTCATCAACTCCAGCGCGCTAAGATATGCTTTTCGTCTCCTTGCATGTGACTCCTCGCGATGATTGAAAGACACTTTTAATGAATCATGTTTCAATACAGTAATACGCACTGCTTAAGGTCATGAGTGTCTGCACCAAAACTATTATTAATTAAAAAATCAAAAAGTGTTTAATAAAATGCTGAGCAAAAGATGCTGAGTCTAAATACGAACGTCGGACAAGAAAACGACGTGACGACGATTGTCTCCTTCTATTAGGTGTCTTCCTTTGACCAATCTCTTCATCGGCTCAATCCCTAACCTTAGCAGCTTATTAATTTCCCCTCTCAGAATTGCAAGGGCTTCGCGAGTCGTAGGACGATTTCTCACTCTGTCTCGTCCCGCAATCATTCTAGAGCAAATGGCGTGCAACTGAGCCCGATTCATCATCCGTCCCAGCTGACCACTTCTCTCTGCTATAATCGGTCCCACTCCGGTGAATATTTCAATCAGCGAAACGCCCAGACTGTACACGTCGCTTAGCAACGAACTGCGTGCGGACGTGGGATCCCTTCGTTCTGGAGCAAGATAATTAGGACTGAGGGGTCCGGCTGATTTGTAGCTGTTTAGCAAATGTGCAGCTCCCAAATCAGCGACTTTGACCTTCATGTCCCTTGTCACCAACGCGTTCGTCGGACGAATATCGCCGTGAACGTAGGGACGGGGATGGAGCTCGTGGAGGTACGTAATACCTGACGTCATTTCGAATGCAATTGAGAGCTGCTCATAAATGGAAAGATAGGATCCATAAGAGTGGGCGGCATCCATCACTTCGCTGACCGATCCCTCGAGTAATTCGGAGACAATTTGAAAAGGAAGACCCGGTCTCATTATAGCACCGCACACTTGTATGATGTTGGGATGATGGAGTCGACTAGCCGTGAGAACTTCCTCTTGAAATGTGGGAATCGTTCTGTCGGTCGTGATGATTTCGTGGAATTTCTTCACAGCCACGTCAATGCCGTGCCAATGGCCAATGAACACATCTCAAGTTCAACATTATCTATTTTAAAACTAACTTGTATTTAACTTTTATTTACCTGCATATGCTCCTGTTCCCAGCTTGTCTTGAGACAGCTGAATTTGTTGCGGGCTAATGCTTAGAACTTCAATGAATTGGGCAAGACGTTGTTGCGATTCCTCCAATGAGTCGAGGAGATTGTGATTTTGAGCTGCGAGAATTTGGCATCGTGATTCCAAGGCTTGACGTTCAGCATGAAGGCGAACCAACGCTTGATGCTGAGATTGAGAAGTTTGACGTTCAGTCTGAAGCCAAGTCCTTATTTCATAAATCAAAGTTGTGATTTAGCTTATGTCATCATCCAAGTATGGGTATCGTTATAAACGTTTATATTAATAATTTTCACCTTTGGAGTTCAAATTGTTCCTGAAGATGACGAAATCGTGCATCCTGCTCTAACCTATGTACACACCGCATATGAAACGCCCATAAAAATGGCAAAGTTTCTACTTTTCAGCTCTCAGTGTTTCGTACTGCTCCGTAGTGCGATCAGTTTCAAACCTGTGGGAGCGATCTTGATGCACGTCCAGTCTAGAAATGAATAAGCGTGTTAGTAAGGTAGCCGTACCAAGCATGAAGCCAACCTCATTCTTTCCATTTGTTGCTCAACACCCCAGATGCCTCTTTGTTCACCAGGAGAGGGAATTCTTGTAAGACGGAGATATTCGATTTTTGTGTACGATTCGTTTGAGGAGCCTGCTTAGTGAAATGATTTTCAAATGGATATTGCATTCTAATTACCAATTGTAAAGATTTTCATCATTTTCTGGCATTCTTTTTTTCTGTCTTCACCGCCAGAAAGAATGAGGTAGGCAGAGCCATCTTGATTGGCTATACAATGAAGGGTGTGCAACGACACCGGGGCTATATCCGGGGTTAACGAATTCTACAATTCATATTCTTATTAATGGCAATGAAATCAGTAATCTACCTTGTGTGCTTTTTGTTCATCAAAATCAATTAGGTATCCGCTGTCAGAAAGTTCTTTATCGTAACCGCCTATCATTAGAAAGCAATTCTTTCTTTCAAAGCCTCTTTTCACTAATCGACACATTCTGTGATTTTCTCGAGCAGATGGTTTTGGAAGAAAATCAATGCAAATCCATTTCTATTACAACGTATTTAATATTGCCAAACATAGTTCGGATTTACCTTTTCTCTCAAATCAATCACAAAAGCATCATCAAATGATTTCCTCCAACTCTCACACCCTCCATGGAGAAGTCCTCGGTGTTGATCAATCGTTTCCATAGCAGCACTGCTACGTGGCTTTGGTCTTTCTCCACTTAATTCAGCATCCAACCAATGTCCTAATCATAAAAGTTGAAATATTTCTAGATTTTAGATCATGAAATTCACCCTTATCTCTTCCGTCCTCAAATACAAATTCATGAACCTCATTATTCACCTCTCCATTGAGTTGTGCCCCTGATTGGAGAATATGTGGAGGAATGCGTCCGCTGTATCCTCCAAACATGATCATTCTTCCCCCAATAGCCCACAAGCAGCAGTGAGAGCGTTGCCAGGGTTTCTTTTTATGTGTAAGCGTGTATACTTGGATCCAATTCATATTCTTTGGATCCAAACCGAATACTTCTCCCAGGAGACCTCCGTCTTCCTTCATTCCGCCGTACGAATACATGATCCCATTGATGACCACGCATCGTGCTCCGGCGCAAGGCGGAGGAATATTCTTTCCTTCCGCGAAACGTCTAGTCCATTTCCTCTCTTCTCTGACATTACAAGTCCAGATCTCGTTGCGGGGAAAATAGTAATTGTTGGGAAGTTTTCTCTTTTTTCCACCGAATACATGCAATTCATTTCCTATCAACGCACTTTCGTGAGAATATCGAGGCTCGGGTGATGCGGGTTCGGCCATTTTTTCGTGATCGAAATAACCTCGAATGGACTTTTGGCGCTTTGAGATCGCGACGAGAATCGTTTTTTAGCTAATTAGAAGGCAATTGGAGTAAATCACCCGGTTAATTCTCAATCATTCATACGAGGTTTCTTTCTAGTAGGAGCCACACCTTTCGCTCGTCGAGTGCAAAGGTCACGGTCACGGTCACGTGAAAGGTCAGATGACTAGTTTCTATAAACGGAGATGAAAAATGCCCGTTTGTTTATCGGCACGTCATGCAAAGAACTACGGAGTCGGCTTCTCAAAAGTTGTGAGGCGGGTTAGGCTGTACTAGTACTCCGTGATAAAGAATTTTTCACTAGCTCCGAAGGAGACCAATTTTCTCCTTCCCTGTTTACCAGCCTAAAGATAATTTCTCATTAAGTATTGTTTTCTCTAAGCGTGTTTGAATACCTAACTGCACGAAGAGATAAGCGTTTCAGCTTCGTCAAAGTTGTCATCGAGGTTTAGTTGTCTTTTATATTAGATCGAGCTATATCAAGGGGGGTCATGGCCCCCCAAATTTTTAGCCGATGATAAAAATAAATGCTATTATTTCTTTTGCTTTAACTTCGCGCTTAGGAATGGCTGTTTCTAAGTCATGTTGCATATGCGAACACGCACGAAAATGATTACACGAGTGGGCGTGGCTCTATAAAATTTCTGCTTGCGCGTAGACCGCGCGACCCTAATTTCCGTGCGCCGGCCTTGTATATATAAGCGCTCTTCTAAATCCTCCCGCGGTCATGCATTTGCTAACATGTAAACGACACGTCAATGCCAAAAGTGAATCACGGTTTTCCGAGCGAGGTAACATTTTGTTGATGATTACTTTCGGTATATAACTAGATAATGATGGCCTGCTGTAAGCCATCATGTGATCCCCGAACACCCGTGTACAGTAGTCCAGCACATGCCTGTCTTGACTGTTAGTGTAACTGTGTAAGATGTTCACTCGTCGAGTCGATCACCTTCTGCATGAATGGGACACCTGTTGGATATGCATGCTTACCTGTATAGACTACTCAGAGACACAGATTTCAGGTGTTCCATTCATATCTCAAATTAGCGAAATCATATACTGGCCATTTTGCATGTCGAGTAAAGGTGACACAGGTAGAGCTAACCTCTAAAACTCTGCTCCCTCGGGTGCATGATCGTGTCAAGAGGCACGTTATCAGCTCGCAGCACGACAAATCCAACATGTTCCTTTACTGTTGTCCATGAACGTTAGAATTCATTTACTTATTCATTTATTCTCTGTTTACATATAAAACTATTCTTTTTGGTGGGATTCTGCGCTTATGGCTGGGAAAAATGCCGCCGAAAATGATGCTCTGTGACGGACTGGCCCAAAACGTGTGGGTATCGTTATAGAGAACAAAAAATTACTTTTATATGCGTGTCTGCAGGTAGCCCCCTTACTCCTTTGTCGGTGAATAAAGTCGTTGATGTGGTTGTTCCTGACTCTTCGGATATATCCGGGGGAGTTGGTCATCCGGGCTCTTCACGTTTTAGGTGTACAGTTAGATCCTCGGTTATCCGACCTTCGGTTATCCGCCCCTAGTCTGGTAGCCTCGATACTCCAGACCCTCGCGCGTTAAGGGGGGTGTGGTTGGCGAGAGGGTCTGGACGCACTCTGTAGAAAGCCGTGGTTTTTCGAGCCGAGCGAGCCAATCACAGGTCTCGATACCAATTAGGGCACACGTACACTGATTGGACGAGGACCTAACTTCGTTTAGCGACGAGTAACTTAGTTAGAAGAAGCACCTAATGGGCACTCCTCGAAAGTACCTCGATGACGCGTGCCGTTTATGCGGATGCGGCTACTCGACAAGACTATCGCGGAAGTCGCTAAGCGAAGGCAATCTATTCAGCATCTTTCAGGCTTGTACGGAAATAGCGGTACGACCGTCGGATGGACGACCTCAAGGCGTCTGCACAAGATGCTTCGCCCAATTGTTGAAGTTCTCTCGAATTCTTCAAGATCTAACGACTCTACGCCTAGACCTGAAGGAGAGGGCCCGCCGTACAAATTTGAGCCTTCGATTTAAGAGAGGCGCCAGTCAATCGCCGCAAGTAGATGGACGTGAGCGGCCTGCCAAAAAGGCTGTTCGATCAATTCAAGTTGCTCCAACACCAACAAGTCCATCGTAAGCCACTCTGCGCCTCTCTTTCCAGACTATATCGCTAGCCGCGCCCATGCAGGCGGAGAGCCAGTCCACTGCACGACGAGGCGGCGTTCGTGGGAGTGCACGCGTCACTCATGCCAAAGAAGCTGTTTTCTGAAAACACTGCGACGCAGACCGTGGCACGCACCTCATCTCCGGCTTCTGAACGGTAAGGGAATGTACGCGAGGCATACAGTACCGGTCATAAGTATCAGGCCACCCCTAGTAACCCTTATACAGAGTCAAGTTTGTATGATGCGTGATAAAAAAGTCTCTCTTTGCTTTTAGCAAAGCTTCTTTTTAAAAGAAGAGATAAGTCTTAAATTTGTAAAAAAAAACAATTGTAGCAAATTTGTGGCAATTCCATTGAGACAATACGCGCTTTAGTGATAACACTAAGAATAATACCCTTCACCGAACATAGGACAATTTTTGCGTAAAAATAGAATTTTCCTATGGTTAATTTTTTTTAATTAACTGAAAAGTCGTTAAAGTTTAACATGACAAATGTTGCAAAGTTGTCTTCCGCATGCCTCCAGTTTGGGACTAGGAAGCTACTCTGTTTGCAATAACGCCATTTTACCACCTTTTCATTTTAATTCTCTAAACTGGTCTAACTAATGCTTTAGAAATCGAAGTTGTCATTAGATGAAAGAGGAATAAATAAGCATCCTTTTCAGTTCTTTTACTGAAGTTGCTGATGCTTTTAACAGAAATTTCTACGTATAGTTCTAAAACAAGGATTTTCTTAATGCTTTGCAAAAAATTAAAACTTTAAAAATTTCTGATTTTTGCCTTTAGTTAGGTTGGTTTCAATCTCAAAAATTTCGCAAGCAATAAAACTAATGCTTATTAACTTTGGAAGTCAAATATTAATTCATTTTGCCTAAGTTTTGCCTAACTTTCAAAACGCACTATAAATAGACAGGGTTACAGTACTGCTCTTGTAACGCCACACAGTTGCTACAAAACTTGCAACATTTGTTCTACGAAAGAAGAGCAAAGGTAGAAGGTTGTTACTAGTGCAAACAGAAGTTCGACTTCTACGTATCTTTTGAATGAATGAGCGCGTATTACGACAATGATTACTAAAGAAACCAGGGTGGCCTAATACATATGATCGGTACTGTATATACGGCAGCTATATGACAACGGTTTTGCTCGATTAAGGCCTGTTCGCGCGTCGCTAGCACTGTCGTCCCCGACAGCACGACGCTTTGAGGTACGGCCAGCTGAAGCAAAAGAGAAGGATGCTTCGAAAAAAGCCCAAAAACCGTCTGTTGTTGAGGTACAAACGAAGTCGTCTAGGCGTTTGTCGTACTGCATAGAGGACATATATTCTTGAAGGTGTCGGTGACTTACCCCTCAACGCAACGCAAAACCACAAAGCGTCTCACAGAAGAGTTTGCAACACTTGGGCGTTGCTTAGCTCGCGGCCATCGCGCCTCAATAGCGCGAGCTGCATGGAACGCTGTGCGATCCGAAATAATCGAACTATGTATGAAGTTAGTTGCGTCCGAATGCAACTCTCTCTCGAAAGGAAGCCACAGCTCTCTTCTTAAAAACACGGATCCTCAAGATCTACTATCATTCAGCCTGAGTCGATTTGCACGAGAGTTGTCTGTCAAAGCTCCAACTTTTCACGGTCTCTTAGTAACTGCCCTTGGAGAAGACACACAGCAGCCAATACATCACTGTAAAGGGCCTCTATGCTTGGCGGCATCGATTACTCTGCGGCAGCGCAATGCTAGAATGTCGGCGTTTCAGTACGTGCTGTCACTAATCCTTTGGCAGTCCGGTTTGAAAAAGACGCTTATAGACAACTATGGGAACGAGGTTTCAACTTGAAAGGAGGTCCAGGAAGAAACATTCCATTAGACCTCATGGTAGAACACAACAACAATTTGTGTAAAGAAATGATTAGCAATCAAGGTGCAAATGTTACCTTTGAATCGTCGCGGACAATGTCCAGAGCTGTTAAAACAGTGAATGATGTTATGACAAATTTTGATAAGGAGGCTGAAATCAGCGGCGTGTCTGGCCAACACTGCAGAGCATCGTCTGAAGACGATGTGTTAAAAATAAGTCACTGCTTGATACAAGGCAAATGCTGCGATGATATGGGTGTTACCCGAGGGCACAAGTCATTTCCTAAGATAAAGAAATCTCATTTGTCATCTATTGATAAGGACAAACTATTTGACTGGATAAAGAAAAGAAAGTCAGAATTTCGTGTCAGAAATGAAAGAGGAGGTGTGGCGTCCGTAAATGGCTGCGATGCTTAATTAATGTACTACCGGTATTATAAAGCTGACTTTCTGACAGAATCAATGAGTTTAGCTTGTCTCGTCATCGCCGCTTAGTGAGTCGTCGCTTTCGGTGGTCGATTCGTCATCACAGTTACCAAGGTCTTGATTTTTCCCTCCCAAACCAAAGGGAACTGTGTCGCTGTAATCTACAGGACACGTACCACAATCGCATTCCGTCGTGCATATGTCACAACATGCGTGGGGTAGCGGAAATAGCGATGGTTCTTTTTTGTGACCAAAGTGCTGCAGAAGGCCTTCTCTTCTGCAGATACATTGATTGGAGATGTAGCTCTTCATTTCCTTTTTGCAGTGGCGTGTCAGGCGCTTATTGTAAAGTAAAACGGCGTGGCTGCTACCCCCATTGCGGCCACCACGACCAATTTCCTGCATGTACTCCTCTATTGTAGAAGGAGGGCCATAGTGCAAAATAACGTTAACGCCTTTCATGTTTACACCCATCCCCATGGCACTTGTGCAAACGATAATCCTACATATGCCTTCAGGGTCTTGCAATGACTTTAGAATGTGCGCCTTGATGTGATCATTAGTTGCGGAATGATACATCGAAACAATGCGGTTAGAAAAAACTTTTGCGCACCCATCGGGGGTGTAAGCAAGATGGCCCAAACCGTCAAGCAATATTGCAAATATTGTGGAACACGTAACAATCGATCTCGTGTATATTACACACCTGGTTGTTTTCTCCCGTGTCATTGACAGTAGCTGTATCATGTGCTGAAAGTTTTCGTGAATGTCATTGGATACTCGTATAAGAGACAGCCTTATGTTAGATCTGTCAGGATTTAGTGATATGTCGATGCACCCGGCCATTCCCAAGTGCTTCAATAGGAAACGTCGAGTCGAGGATGAGGCAGTTGCTGTTACGGCTAGCATAGGAGCTCTGACAGTAGAACGAATTTCTCCTACACTACCACACCAAGATCGAAAAGGACCCCTTCCCCTATCCTGTTTGGACGCTGAATTTGAATCAGGCAATCCCCTAAAAGTTCATCGGTTACGTCATCGCAAAAGAAGAAAGTAAAAAATATATTACCATTGGACAACGGTATGAGCTTCATCAACGCAAACGGCAACAATCGATCTTGTGAAATCTTTTGACTCAAGACATGATCTCCATCGATCCGACCCCAACCACCTCTCGGGACTACCGAACACAACCGAAATTTGACCTTTTTCAATGCACGAATCAGACGAGCCTCCCAACATAGCAGCAGAGACTCCAAGCGACGTCAAAAGCGACACTTGGTCTTCCATAAGAGACAAAAGAGGAGAGACGACCAGAGCAACTGGACTCTCCGGTAAGCGTAGGTCAGGAAACGATCCTTTAGATCGCAGATGGCTTACGACCAATGGAAGGCAGCAGTAGACTACGGATTTGCCGTAGCCGGTCGGTACGGAAAGGAATACATCCGACCCCCGAAGCAAATGAGCGATCGCGGTCTTCTGTGGCTCTTTCAGGTATGGAATTCGGAAAACTCTGCACACTTGAGCAAAGGCATCGCTGAATACGTCTTCTTGTCCCGCAGCCATGACAGACGTGGGCGTTACAGTGCGCGTAACTAAGTTACTCGTCGCTAAACGAAGTTAGGTCCTCGTCCAATCAGTGTACGTGTGCCCTAATTGGTATCGAGACCTGTGATTGGCTCGCTCGGCTCGAAAAACCACGGCTTTCTACAGAGTGCGTCCAGACCCTCTCGCCAACCACACCCCCCCTAACGCGCGAGGGTCTGGAGTATCGAGGCTACACAACAAAGCGCATTGACAACAACAAAAATGAGCCCGCATCGAATAGAAAAACAAACAACAATTTTTGACCCAAATATTCTGCTACTTCTTCATTCAAACGCTGTTTTTCTTTGTGAAGAGGTAATAGGGCTACACATTGACGTTGCACAATGGAACTGCTCTATAAATTTCAAGGCGAGTTTACCTCTTGAGGACATTTAGCTTCTAAGTCAATCGCCAGCTGGGTCGACTTGCTTCCAACCGGTTCCACCTACATTATTCGATTTATAGAAGGAGAAAATTGTTAGCGTTTGTGTGAAGATTGTTCACCATGTTATTCCAAAGAGATACGGCTGCAACAGCTTGACCTTTTGAATTAAAATGAAAGCAGTCGGCGGCAAAGTAATCGATTGGATTTTCCTACACAGCCCAAGCGGTATGAACCGAAGTTATTTTTAAATTAATTAAATAAGAACGCACGGGTAAGAAAGCTTCCTCGTAGAATGGTTGAATGACAACGGTAAAGTCGTCTTTCGTGTCGTATCGACCAGAATCAATCACCTCGTGCATGCGACTCTGACGAGACAGATCTTTGCTGAGAACATGTCTGATTACGAATGGTCAACGTACCCTGTACTCCAGTGCATATTCCGTCAGCTGTTCCTGTCTATCCAGACAACTGCATTCAAACCTTTTCATAAAAAAATAAGAGAAAATCGTCTGCGCCTGCGTCTTAGTCTTACAAGTGAAACAAAGTGCATCGTATGTCGGATGACACCTCCTGCAGCATTGCCACGTCAATGATACTCACCAAATTGACAAACGTTCGTGGCAACTAAATAATAATTTCTTAATTGAAAAATGTTATTTTTATTTCTAGAAGCATCTACGTTTTCGTGAAGATAATCAAGAGCTTGCGTGAGGTACTCTTCGTACTCCTCAGGGGTTGCTCCTCGGTTCTAAAAAATAAAACCGTTCTCGCGCGCGCGAAACTGAAAAAATTGCTCGTAATTACATTATTATTGCAAAATTGGCACAAGTCGTTCCCTCCTATCCACAGAGTCACAACCTTCCAGTCCTCTTCAATATTCACATCCTAAGAGGCAGTGCTAATTAATTGGCTACTTGTATGTAATCAATTTAGTGCGACGTACTGGGTCGGCCTGCATCAATGCCACCAACCGCTCTGCTTGACCCAACATTGCCCTATACGTAAAAACAACGAAGCCGATTTTTTCCCCGTAATCGCTTGGCTTCGTGCATTTACCTTGCTTTGGCTGCGCTCTTTGCCGTGTTAAAATTGCCGTTCCGACAGTTGTCTGTGCCAGATTGGAGCACCCTGCAGGTACCGGTTGACGATCCGCGCAAATTTTCGTTGTAATATCCCAGAAAATCTAAGCAAGATTGTTCGTCGCCTTAATTGTGTGTCATTTGCATGTTGCCTACTTGCTAAAGTTGCAGCTTCGGTTGGATCACCGTAATCGCTTCCGATGCTGACATCGAAAATTAATCAAAATTTCTGCATTATTAAAATTAATCGTGCTTGCCTCCACGAATTTCCAACGTATTCGCGAACAAGAATCACGTCGAGTACGGTTTCGGCCATAGACAGGAATGCAGCCTAAAATAGAAGCAAATGAAAAAATAAGAACGTCAGGTAAAAGTAGCATCGTACAGAGATAGAGTCTCCCAAGGCGCCAATCACTTTGATATCAGAAGGACGAAGTTGATGCACTAAAACAAAGCTAACTAAAAAATATAAGAATTTCTTTAATTAACCTGATTGAGGTACTTCGGGTGACGGCTCGAGCCTAGGGCAGGAGAATTCGGCTCCAACAGGCTAAATAAGTTGCATGAACAACTAGAAAAACAACCTTGTACGCCTACAGATAGCTGCGTTGCGGTGAAGTTTTCTATGTTGGCGACGTCTCTTAGCATGGCAGCCAGCCGCACCACTTCCATCTCGGGATCGCTTCCTGAGAACACGTAAGTCTCCAGCGACGCTTTGAGCGTGGAGGAGTCTTGTTATTCACCTTCGTTAACACGTCGGTGCATTTTTGATTCGGAGTAGCTCTCGGCCAAAGCTTGGAGTACTGAGCAATCAAGTTGATAGCATTGATAGGTAAGCCTATCGATTTCCCACCTCGATCACCTTTTGGCTTTAGATAGAGGCCATCAGCTCCGGCGAGAAACGCTAAAAAGCCAGTGTCCTAATAAAACGTCATTGCTTCGCGCATCCTAACCGAGAAAGAGAAAGCAGAGCGCTCCAAAGCAGCTAGACATTGTGCTGAACAAAGGTCAGAAGCTCTCCTCCGCACTAAAAACACGTGATTTATGCAAAATCAAACGAAGACGAAGATGCCACAAAGTCACACTCGTATGACTGCCTCTTATTAGAAAGGGTCTCTCACACAAGCACCCAGTGCAACAGTGTCGAAGAATAGAGATACGTGCTAACTACCCCGAGCTGTTGACAAAGATAAATCAATCTGTCTTCACTTTATCGTCTCCCGCTACCACTGAATCGTCGGCTACTGGCTGTTCTGGTTGTCCTGGCGATCCTTCGATCTCACTGCTAGCTGCTTCGTCTTTTTCGCCGCTGGTGCCAAACTCGTTGAAGCGCTTCGGATCGACCGGGTAGATCCAGCGCTGATACACGTAGATAAGAAATATGACATCTAAAGAGAAAAGATTAAAAATCGTCAATAAAACCTATTTATTTACTAACCGTCTCGAAGGCAGCCTATTCGATACATCATAGGCATGCGAATCACGAAGGCAAACAGATCGTCTATGAACGTATTCAATGCCTTATAGGTCAGCATGCGCCAGGGCAGGTGAGCAACCGATTTCAGCTTGTAATTAATGAACAACTGAGGAGTCATCATAATGAAACCTAGAAAACAAACGGGCGCTCCATCTCACGTTGAGAACGATTAAGGATTTACCAAATGTCAATAGAAATCCGTAACACATGCTAAGAACGAACGAATACCAGCCCTTGTGTTCGTGATAGATGAGCGAGTATCCGCCGTAGGCAAAGAAGAGAGGAAATAGGGCCACAGAGAGATACTTGAAAGCCATCTACAGATAAAACTCGGTCACAATCAATCGACGAGGCGAACTTTTCACGACGTCATCACACCATATCATATTGTCTCGTCGCCGATTGGACATACGTAGATTTATCCTTGATCGATATCTTGGGCAATAGTCCAAATAAACGAGTTTGGAAATCAATCTAAAGAGTAATACGCGTGACTCGCTTTTTGAAACGAAGTGCATTAGATTACCTTGATGTCGACGACTTTGGTGACTTTCCACAGTTCGATTAGCAGTCCGATAAAGCAGCTGAAGACGACCATGATGTTTGTATCGTTGTCGAACACGTATAGGAGAACGACGACCGACTGGAAGACGTTGAAGAAGACCGAACGAACGCTGAGACCTTCCAACGACTTTCTCGATCGCCAAAATTGCACGTCTAGATCAAATTTGATATGAGAAAATTTCGCGCATGACGTTAGCGGGAAAAACCGTTTTTGAAGGCCAGAAATTCAAAGACTGTGTGCACTATCGAGACGATGATTGTCAGACCGAGCAAGTAGGGATTCGTTTCAATTAGAGCCAGCTACACGAGATTGGTATCAAGAAGAATTGGAGTACTCTTCGATTTTACTTTGAGCGTGTCCTCATCGTGATCGGTCGTTTCGGCTTCTCCCATGTACGACGCCCACTGGGATTTCGTTTTCTGCGACAAGTACATTTGCAGACGAAATAGGGTGAGTGGAGAGAAGGTGAGACTGAGCGTCACTTTTCTACAAAGAAAATTCCCCTGAAAAATTGAGGTTTTTTCTCCTCTGTGCTAACGGAGTCGTTTCATTGATCGGCATATATTCCGAGGCCAAATTCCAGAAGTCGTTGATGTAGAGAATGGGGTAATAGCCACTCGATTTGTTGTCAAACTTGACAACTAAGAGAACATCATAATCTTTTATATATAGGGTGGGTTACACGTACATTGATCTATGGGAGGCGGAACGGAGCCAGGAGACCACGGAGTGTGATCGTCCAGCAGATTAACGGTAATATTCGGATGCCAATAGCTGATTGTCTCCGCCTCTTCCCATTCATCCTTATTAGAAGACTAAAACGAACGAGAGATAGAGAGCAGTCTCGTCAGAGTCGTTCACGCGTTTTCCCTACTTGAACGGAACCGGGACTGACGTCTGCTTCGCCAGTGATCAAGTTCACGGTTTTGTGAATTCGTCTTTTCTTGTACCGATTCAG
Organism: Oscarella lobularis; assembly: GCF_947507565.1. Lineage (NCBI taxonomy): Eukaryota > Metazoa > Porifera > Homoscleromorpha > Homosclerophorida > Oscarellidae > Oscarella > Oscarella lobularis. The sequence continues at coordinate 708,487 of NC_089181.1, read as the reverse complement.
TCCTATAAAAAATAAGAGTAAATCACGTCTCTCCTACATGCTGCTGAATCGCTGACTTAAAGATTCGTTCACTACTGCCAATTGATTGTACTGTTCCTCTGAAGGATCAATGGGAAACCCGCTCTTGACAATGAAAACGTGAAGATACAGAGATGCGTTCTTCTGCACGGCCTACACGTTTTTATACCGTAAATAAAAGACTCTATAAAGATTTTCTCGACTCACGTCAGAAAGAGCAATCTCTTTGGAAATATATCGACTTCCATCGCCGTTCTCTCCGTCTTCCCAATTTCCATACTCCAAATCCTCTTCAAACCAGAATAGGTCGCCGTCGTTGCCAGAGACATAGGTAAAGTTCTCCTTCTCGTTGACAAAGACGTGCAGATTCTACGTAGAAGAGAAACGGCTATAGATACTACACAGATAAAAAAAACACAATCCGAAACCCCAGAGTGACTCTTTCGAGTAAAAAACCTAGTCTCTCTAAAAGTATGCATGTATAGGACCGGGCTCTTGATCTACTAAGGATGACACAGCGACGTCAGGAACAATGACGTAACGCCTCGAGTTTTAGTGCGGTTATCGACGATTCTACGAGACGCGGACGTACCAGTTGCTGTCCTTTCTCAAAAAGATTCTTAAAAGTTCGTCCGGGAGTGCCTCCGCGACGAAAGAGATTGGAAATGAACCAGAATATGACCAGGCGCCAGATGAAGCCTTGAAGAAACGATCCCTGACGCTGAGGCTGAGCCGGCTGTTGGTTATTGGTGTTCTCTTGGTCGTTCGATTCGTTAGAAGCCGGTTCGACGGCCTGAGCGTCGTTCGAAGGAGTTGCAGCCATGTGCGAAATTTGATATCAAGCGATACAACAGCACATAGAAATCACGCCACGTGCACGCGCAGAAGAGCGAGAAATACACTGAGCTGACTGCATGCAGATTCCAACTATCTGACAACATGCAACAAACGTAAAACCAGTGCATCTAATAATTGATACCGTCAAGGGGAGCAGCACCAGAGCGATCAGCAACTGGAGAAGGAGACTCACTGGCAATCCAATTTTTCATCCGCACGTCCATCCACAAAAATTCTGAACCGTTCAAAGCATAAATCTTATTATCGTGACCAACCATTGTTATCATTCCCATTGTCGCATGCCTGCCGAACTCACTCCACTCACCAGTTCTAGTGTCCATCTGAGAAACTGATCCGTCACAGTTAAAGCTGAAGAAGGAGTGACCCAAAGTGACGAAAGATTCTCTGATGAAATTCCCGTAGTCACCACGCACAAATAGCTCAACCCATTTATCCACGACAGGGTCATACTTGAGATGTACAAGACCGGGGAAGTTCTGAAAAGCAAGCGCGTGAAGCATCCCGTCTACGTGAAGCATCTTTTCCACAACGACAGAGTTTAGTTCTGGAGCACTAATAAATTGCCACTTATCCAGCTGTGGGTCGTAACTTTCTGCGGACATAGCATGGTCAATTTTTCCATTTCCACAAGCGTATATCCTTCCACCCATTTCAACGCAAAATTCACCGGATCGACTCACACCCATAGGTGACACGTCAATCCAACGCTTCGATTCAGAATCGTAGCGTTCAACGAAATTACACCGCTTGGGCAGCTCAAAGGACTCACTCGTGCCAACAAACTGTAACCCACCGACTGCGTAGAGACTTCCAGACGCGTTCACGACAGCCAATGCATAACGAGAATGATTGAGTGAAGGAAACGCTTTCCACGAGTCATGAATAGGAGAGTAGGAGTTTGCATAAGCGACGGCGTGATCATCAGAGTGATGCTTGCAGTGACAAGATCCGCCCGCTGCAACTAGGACAGCGGGACTGCCACTGCGGTAAGGAGGAATTTCGGTATCTCCTACATCTTCTGAGTTGTGTGACGATGCCTTCACTGTTTCCTCTGACGGTAGTTTGAGATTGAGAAGAGGCCATCTGACGCAGTTTTGCAGCAACGTTGCTTCTGCGTTGGCGGGTGGCTCGGCCTGCTTGCCAACCCATTTCTTCACCAACTCAATAACCTGTTCCTCAGAATCGACAACAAGTTCGTCCATAGCCAAGATATTGGCAAAATCATCGAACGACAAAGCCATTAGACCGTCGTCGATTTCGGCCAGGCTCAGAACGTTGTACGCGACGCATCGATTGGCGATCCTTCTCAATAACGAACAATCGTATTCTTGAGCAGTCTTAGCCCAACTGATACAGTTCGATGGGTCGATGCGATAAATGAGAATTTCCTCGCAGCAATACACGACTTCAGTGAATTGAAATTGATGAGCGGCTAAGAACAGCGCGTCGACGTTGGAATCGTCGACGCTGATTTCTCCCGTGTACGCGTAGTCGACGAGGGAGCGGAGGGCCCCCACTTCCGTGTCGGCCAATCGAACGACCGATTCGCGACTTTCTAGCATTCCGCTTGAAAACATCGCTCGAAAATAGGGACTGGCTGCGGCGAGGACGACTCGGTGAGCCGATACGGTGACGTCGGTGCCGTCGACGGACAGAACGACGTCGCACAGCTCCCTGTCAGCGCGCATTGCGCTCATCACCGATAGGCTAGCCGTTGCGAAGTCGCTTGTCCGTATCCGAGCCTTTTCCGTCATCGTTCTGAGTCGTTTCCCGCTTCGTCGATTATCCGGGAATGTCGCGAAAGATACTCTTCACGCTTTTCGCCGCGATTCTCGCCGCTACGGGCGACGACGTCGGACCTAATAGTCGAAGTAGCTTCGAACGAGGCGAGATCTTTGGATCTTGGATCGCGTCCCTGCTCGTTTCGTGCGCGATGCTCATTCCCGTGACCGTGGCGTTTCTCTGCGTGAACTGGATGGGACGAATGTACTTCATTCACAATTGAGTCACCGGCAGGAGTCGGTGGAGTGAAAATTTTCATGCAGACTTCTACAGTGTCCTTGCATGATCAAAAGGAGATATTCGCAAGAGCATATTGTCTGGCAGAAGTTTCTCATTATAAATCTTTGTTGCAAACAAGTGAAAGTGATCTGACACTGAATAGAGGCATAGCTCTTGTAGTGTAGGAGGATTTAATTCTTCTAATCCAGCCTATAAATAAATAAATAAATAAAGTTACAGAATTCGCCGTGCTTACTCGCACAACGCGGAGAGCTCGCTTTGCAAACTCTTTTACTTGATCGTCTTTACCCCAGCAAGAACACTGAAGCCAGCCGAACCGACCTCCGGTTTCTTTCCTAGCTAGCTCCAAATTATCAGCCGCAATTAGCAAACCGATTAGCAAGGCGGCAGCGAGCCTTCGACATACGGGATGAACAGCGAGCAGCTGAGCCAAGACAGGATCGAGTGAAAAATAGAATACTCGACGCTCAATTTCAACCCAAGAGTTATTGTTTGGAAATTAGAGAGAAAAAATATTATGCATGGCAACGAACTGTATAAGAGACGTTGCATACCCTTTCTGCTTTCGGTTGTTCACGTAGTTTACTCAGCCAATGGTCAATGGGAAGTAGTAATGATTCCAAGTTAAACTCTGTCAGAATCTTGTCCGCCTGCCGGTTTTGAATTCGGTCGCGATGGCGCCTCTCTTGCACTCGAAAGCAAAGTGACGACAGAGCGCCGTACAGACGAAATATTTCGTAGGTGTAAGGAAGAGTAGCACCATAACGATTATAATAGGCATCGAGTATTTTAGTTATTATTCCGGAATTGATGACGTCATCTACGGAGCTGGAAGACTCGCAAAGACGAGACAAACAATGGCCGAGTAAAGTGGGAGGCACGTCGCCAGGTTTATTCACAAATTCACAATAGTCTTTCGCCAGATAGCCAAGGCAATCATCACGAATCGCAAGTGCCTAATAAATTAAACTATGCATACAGTATGTACCAAACAGCGACAGCAAACCTGAGCTTCAGCATCACGTAGAACATTTCCCAAAGCCCCATATGCCCAATATAGCGCACTCGACGAACTCGGAGACCAAATAATCCCAGCGAGTGCGTCGAGAATTCCATCTCTCAGAAAGGGTTTAACCCTACTTGGCACAGCCGACAGAGAAGCGAGCAAATGCCCTATAAACACGCGAACGTTCCCCCACCAGAATAGTCGAGGCGGCGCTCTCGGTTTGGGCAATCGAAGGATAGCGAAGCAAAGAGGCACGCCGCCGAGACGCATAAAATAGTCGATATTGTACGAGTTCTCCGGAAGGAACCAGTCGTCGGTGAAAATATTAAAATGGTATGTCCCATTCTCGGGGATGACGTCACCGCGGAGTTCGTCTACTATGGCTTCGATGACGCTCTTGTTCTTGCCGTATTTCTCGTCTTTCGTCTCGGCGAGAACGGCGTCGATCTGACGAGCTGGCATCCAATGCGGATTCGCGCCGTATTCGCGATAGAGAGCCGCGTTTCGGCGACGTACGCTCTCCGATCGGCCCACCACGGGCTCGTCGATTCGTCGTCCTGTTCGCTGTAGGCGCCTCGATGCGCTTCATCTCGCTTTCGAAGACGCCGAACGATTCCTTGAATCGGCGCTTGAGTTCGGACATTATTTATCTATCTAGTCGCGTGACCTGTTCTGTGTTCCGCATGCGCATGCGTCCCTGTTTCTCATCCGTTCTCATTCATCCATTCATCATGGTGGTAGTTCTTCTTTTGTTTTTGCTGCTCGATCACCGACTGGCATTCGGCCATCCTCCGCTCACTCGTCTCGAACCCTTCGAGCTGGGTCACGAGCGCACGATAGCGCTTCCCGAAATCCCATCTCGCTCCGTCTCCATCAAAACACTCAACGTCGATCCACCCATATTCGCAATCGAGAACTTCTTGCTACCGAACGAGTGCCAACACATCATCCGACTCGCACAGAACGCCGGTCTCGAAACTAGCCAGGCGGGCGAACCCGTAAACGATGACGTCACCATGGAAGACTCCGACTACGAGGAGGCGTGGAAAGCGTGGGACACCGACGGCGACGCGCAGCTAACGCGCGCCGAAATCGTCGACGGCATGCGCGAATTCACGCAGACCGTTCTCACGGAAGACGACGTCGAACGAATGTTCAACGAACTCGGCATGGACGAAAACGGCGACGGAACGTTGGACTTCGACGAGTTCAAGAACGCGAATATAAACGATATGGACGGATTTCTCGACGACGTCGAAGAGTCGAGACCTGTATTTAAGACTCGATACAGTCGGCAGGCGTGGCTGAATCAGGGCGGTCAAGACGTCGACGTCGTGCTGGAGACGTTACGAGAGCGACTCCTACATGTGACCGGTTTGCCTCGAGTCGTCGTGGAGACGAGCGAAAGTTTACAGGTCGTGCACTACGATCATCGCGGACACTATCATTGTCATATGGACAGCGATCACTATTCGCCGTCCGATAACATGACGTGTTGTCATTTCGATAGGAGAGACGAAACGCTTGGGAATGGGAGACGCTGCGCGTTGTGTCGATACTTGACTCTGCTCTATTATCTCAATGATGTGACGCTTGGTGGAGCGACGGCGTTTCCGTTTGCTCACGCCAATGCAACGTTTCAGGACTCGGGTCCCGAGTTCCAACGGCTTTGTAATTTGAGCGCTCAGTGCGATAGCGGCGTCGTCGTGACGCCCAAGATGGGTACGGCCGTTCTGTGGTACAGTCATCGTCTCGACGACGGGGGACAGATTGGGGAAATTGACTTGAGAACGTATCACGGCGGTTGCGACGTGCTCGACGGAGAAAAATGGATTGCAAATAATTGGATTGATGTTGATGCCACCGAGAATTTTTATACGCGTTCTGAACGCTCGGATTCTGAGTATGATACTCAGACGCATTCCGAATTGTAATAGGAATATAATCACTCTGAACTAGGCTGAAGAATCAGCTCCCCCGCACCAATAGTAGAAAGCTTGGTACCAACCACCTACTGTACCAGTGTGTACAATCACGTGTCAGCCATACGTAGGCGTGACCGCGAGCATGGACGCCCCATTCTGCGTCGCTCTGTGTCTTCTCTTCGCTGCGCCTCGCTTCTATGCAGCGGAGAAGAAGAACATCCTTTTTCTAGTTGCTGACGACATGAAACCGGAACTGGGAAGCTATGACGACCCGCTCTATCCCGTTTATCCGCACATCCGATCGCCTAATTTGGACAAACTGGCCGCGAAGAGTTTGGTTTTGCGTCGAGCATACGTTCAGCAAGCGGTCTGCTCGCCAAGTCGCGCTTCCCTGCTCACAGGACGTCGTCCAGACACGACTCACGTCTACGATCTCACGACCTACTTCCGAACGGTCGGCGGCAATTTCACAACCATTCCACAATACTTCAAAGAGCATAATTACAAATCGGTCGGAATGGGAAAAATTTTTCACGTAATTTGTTACGTTAATTAATTAAATAACAAATATTTCACATTTATTATTTTAGCCGGGGCAGGCGGCTGGTAACAATGATCCCATATCGTGGTCTGTTCCGTATTATCTCGCGGACAATTCTCACTGGCACCGATTTGGTCAAAGGCATAGTTGGTTTCCTATTACCCAACCAATGCAGAACAGGAATCCCCTTGAAGATGACCAAATTCTCGCGCAGGCTGTCAAGACTCTAAAGGAGTTGGCTCCAGCGGCTAAAAGCGGGGAGCAGCCGTTCTTTCTTGCAGTCGGATTTCACAAGCCTCATCTTCCGCTTCTTGCACCTGAGGAATTCTTTGATCTGTATCCACTAGAGAATATCAGTCTTCCGAAGAATGATTACGCTCCCGTGGGAATGCCGGACATTGCTTGGTCGAACTATTTAGAGCTCAGGAATTATGACGACATAGCTCAGTTGAATGCAAGTGGACAAATCAATACGACTCTACCCAATGAAACTGTCAAGAACCTTAGAAGGGCTTACTATGCTTGCGTAAGCTACATCGATTCTCTAATTGGACAAGTCCTCAAGGAGTTGGAAAATTTGGGTCTGGCTGACAACACTATCATTTCATTCTTTGGTGATCATGGATGGCATTTGGGAGGTAAAGAGTGCAGTAACGATTATAATAATGATGATGATCCATGTCTCTGCTATAGATCACGGAGAATGGTAGGTACCTTTAGAGATGGTTTACTAGAGTTCTCCACATGTCGTTTGTATAGGTGCAAGAACACCAACTTTGAAAGCGCCACACGCGCTCCGCTCATGCTTCACATTCCTGGACAAACGACTCAAGGAATTACAAGTGACGCTTTGACCGAGTTTGTCGACATATTCCCTACGCTCGTCGAAGCTGCTGGTTTTCCTCGTCTCGATCTCTGCCCAGAAGGATTGTCTACTCAAGCGACGCTTTGCAGCGAAGGACAGAGTTTTTTGCCGCTCATCAACGATCCAGCCGGTTCAAATTGGAAAAAGACAGCCTTCTCTCAATTCTTGCGTGGCGGACCTCGTCAAGAGATAATGGGCTACTCAATGAGAACAGACCGGTAGCACGACAAGTGGAGAGATATATAAGAGGCTATTTGGTTTTTTTTTGCCAGGTATCGCTATACGGAATGGGTCAGGTTTAAAGGAGATCCAGACTACGTGCCAGACTGGTCCGTTTCACGTGGAGTCGAGCTCTATGATCACACGATTGATCCGGTACGAATGGAAATTGATTCTGAAGTCACGTAATTACGTTCTATTTATTAGGAAGAGAATATTAATCTTGCCTCGAGAAGCAGCTACAAGAATGTGGTCGACCAACTGAGCAAGGAGCTTCGTGCAGGATGGAGAAGTGCTCTTCCTACTGACGTCACAGTTCCACCCACCGCTGCCATCTCTTCCTTTTCTACTACGAGTCCTACCACAGACTCTGGCGCAATGGAATTGCGCTATTCTGCATTTGCTGCGATTTTTTGTTACTGTTTTAGCAAGTTTTTGAGCATTTTTGGGTGTTAAGTGTACGTGTAAATAATTGATTTGTTTTCCTCAGTAGCGTTTACCTGACGTCATGCGATCGCGCATCTCCTGATACTTTTGCAAGTCGTCTTCTGTTACAGATGGCTGAAGATTGACCAGCGCGTCGCGCAAGTCCTTTTCCAGAACGACGACGTCATCATCACTCACAGATACAGACCGCCCCTCATCTGAAGAAGTAGAGATATTTCCTCAGTTATCTATCTATCTATCTATCTATCTAAGTGCTTTTACCTCTGGCTTCGTCGATTCTTCCTATCTGCCTTTTCATTGCATTGAGCATGGCATCTGACGAGATGGCGTAGAAATCTGCACCGGTCAAATGACCTGGGCAGTCGTCCACAAACGCGTCAGCGTCAAATCCAGCCTCAAAGGAAAATCTAAACGAACCGTCGTAAGACAACACAACTATGAAGCATTCCTCTCCCTGTCTCACTTTCTAGTTAGAGCCTTAAAAACGCCAACTCTCGCTTCGTGGGACTTTGGAACGCCAAGATAGACCAATCGGTCGAATCTTGTAAACAATCAATGAAATCGTTGTCATCATATATGTATGTATCCTTACCGTCCAGGACGAAGTAAAGCGGCGTCGAGTAAATCAGGTCGATTAGTGGCACCAATAACAAATACCTCCTGAGCCTTGTCAAGTCCGTCGAGTTCAGTAAGAAGTTGGGATACCACTCTGAGAAGAAAGATGTCATACAGCGCATTATATATCATATTTATCAAGTTACCTGTCCATAACTCCACCGGAGTCTCCACTCTTGCCTCGACTTGGAGCCAGCGAGTCAAGCTCATCAAAAAATATGACGCAGGGATGAGCATTGCGAGCACGAATGAACACTGGGAACGAAACGGAGATAATCAATTCAATAAAACAAACAGGGAGCGTCCATGGGAATTTTTTACTGCACCTTCTCTAACGTTTTCCTCGCTCTGCCCAACGTACATATTCAAAAGCTCCGGACCTTTTACGCTTTATTAAAAAAAGACATTCTGGGCGTGCACGGAAAGGCTGGTTCAGTGAAATGAAGTCTTACCTTAGGAAATTTAGACCGCATTCAGAAGCAACGGCTTTAGCCAGCAACGTTTTTCCACATCCAGGTGGTCCATACAGTAGAACGCCTAAAAAGAAGACTACTAAAAGGGGCTTATATTTTGTTCCCTTTCTAACCGGATCTTCGAAGTCCTCTTGCAAACCAATCCGGATGAAGCAAGGGTAGTTGAATCGTATCAATAATTTCTCTCTTGGCCTCCTTCAAACCGCCGACGTCAGTCCACGATACGTTGGGTATCTTCATTATAGGAGAATATACAAAACGTATTGAAAAAAAGATTGTCTCTGTACTTTTGGAGCCCCGATAGCGTCTGAGTGAGCCGATTGAATAGCCGCTAACGCCTCGTCGAAATCGGAGCTTCTTATCGACACTCCAGAATCGCGAATTTGCTTCTGAATCTGTCGAGACCACAGTCCAGCCGCCGACTTTGTTTTTTCTTCGAACGATGGAGCACTGGAAAAACCAGACTAAGCGACGATTAGAACTCGTTAAATTAGAGTTCTTTACCTGTCCTTCACTATGCGATTGTACGCGGCTTTAGTCGCGTGAGCGGTCAGAGCACACAGATCGCCAAGAACTAATCCCTGAATTGATTCCCCAGATAAGCAATACAAATAAATTAGCCATTTCTCTGCTTACAGCGGTTCGATGAGCAAGATGAGTCAAAGAGACATCTGAATGTTTTTATAACCCATTTGAATGAAATTCGAATTTTATCTCTTTTACCTTGATGAAGTGCCAAATTTCGGACTAAGTCCTCTAGGAGAGCGTGTCTCTCGTCCAAATTCGGAGCTTCCATAATCACTTCGTGCAAAAAGAGACTATGAATGTCCGGAGATAGCGAAGACGGATGACTCGAGCAGCCTATCACAACAATAGGCCATCGTCTATGATAAAAAAAAAGGAAGCAAGTCACTCCGTTATCATCATACTATGTATTTTATATTACGTATATTTCTCCGTTTCCAAAAACAGTTCTTCCAATACTGTAGCAATGCGAGGCTCTACAAAACAAACGAGATCCATAGCATCCATCCAAAAAGATAAGCACGATACCCACCTTCATTGAATCCAGCTCGATCCTTTCCAAGCACTTCAATGTGCCCAAGAATCAATATGCAAGGTGCCGAAGAAATAGCTAAACAAGAAGACTTCTCTCACCCATCATACATACCACTTAGCCCTCCTTACCATCTACAAACAATCGCTTTAATTTGGTTTCAGTCGCAGCTGGGGTATCACAGCAATATTCATAGCAATTCGCCTTATATATAGATTATTTCTCTATATATTATTCCTTCTCTCTCCTTACTTGAATGCTATGCATGTTTAGAGCACGTGATGCTGCCATAATAGCCGTTGCCATTCCAACGCCAATGGGACCGGTCATGAGTATGCGCGTGTGAATGGGACAGTCGTCCGAACTAAAGAGAGAATGCTCGCGTGGAAGTCGAGCGCATGGAAACAAGGCTTAGCTCTCACAAGTTGACTAGCGAGGGCAATATAATGTACTTCAATTTTGAAACGGCTCTTTGCAAACCGCGTGGCATTGGATCGTGCCAGATATCTAGAACGAATGATTATTAATTAATTATTTAATCCATGCTAAATTTATTTCTTACCAGTTGGTTGTGTGCATTTCCAATTGGGGTATTCGGGCGAACAAAGGAAAGAGTCCAATAGTAAAGGAACGTAACTAGGAATTGAATTCTTATCCTATGAAGGATTCGCTCTGAGTGTACAGTGGCTCTGACTACGTAAGACTTTACTTGAATAACTTTAGTGAATTTCTTATCAACAAAATACGTGGTGAATCCGAGAGTATGTGGAGTCATACTCTGAACTTTAAAAAAGACGAGAGATCTAAGAGCACAAATATAGGAAACCCCTTCCAAAAGTCGTTTTTTTTCTAACTTTGTGCAATATTGAGAATCTGCATAAATAGTCTTCCTTTCTAAAAGACCCAATGACACCAATTAATAAGTAATGACGAGCTTTCACCTTCAAAAGGAATGCAAAATACGTCATTTTCGGACAGCAAACGAGGTTTCGAAAAATAGGCGTCAAAGTTTTCTTGACTTAGGACGGCCTTGGAATTTGGCGAATTGACTCTCATGAGATGCACCTCTTTTGCATGGGGAGGAGCATCGACGGCTAAAAACAACGCCAAAAATTAGTAAAAATTTAATTAATTCATTATTTAACTCACGCGTTCCTCCTCCCACTCGCCGAACAACGTCACTGACTTTCTGCAAAAGAAAAACAAATTTCAAATACATAATAAAAAAAGCCATAGACTCACTTGAACTTTTACTTCAAAATGATCCTCGATAGCCGGAAAATCGATAGTGAGATTAAAGTACAAATACGGACTAATATAAATCGACGAGTCGTCAACGGAATCCGAAGGAAACGACGATCTGACAGAATCGACGGAACTCGTCGACGCACTCCTCGTCGTCTTCTCCGCCGAAAAATCCTTATCGAAACAAAAAACCTGAACGAAATGCTTATTGCTTCCACTCGCTCGAGCGACGGCCGCTCCGAAATCGGTCCGAGGCGTCGGCGTTGTCGTCGCTTCTTCGGTCATCACATTAACGGACACCACTTCCTCGTACTCTTCGTTTTCCACGCTGCGCGTCAAGACGTTTCCCGGTCGCAGAAACGCTTCCTGACGATATTCGCTCGACAGTCGCTTCTTACTCAAATTGCCAGTGTCGTCGTCGTCGTCATTGTCGTATCCCTCTATGGTCATGCTAATGACGATCCATTCTTTCTCTCGTATCTGCAGTCGATCCATCGTCCGTTTGCACACGCCCACGCAATGAAAATCGTCAGCGCCCATTTGAATTGAAACGAGGTATTTTTTCATTGATTTCTCGAAACCGAATATTCGTTTCGGTTTTAGATGATTTCGTTGGAGCGACGATAGTCGATCGCGCGACGCCGCGCGAAACGATACGACGCCGCTCGATTCGACTTCCTCGTCGGGGGGCGTGTCCCGTTGAATAAAAATAACTTGCGTTTTCAAGGCGAGAAGGCCGCGATCGACCGGTTCCGCGTCGATGACGTAAATGTTGCCGAGCTGATTGCATTTGCGCTTCGTTTCGCTCTCCGATCCGGCGTAATCGATCGTCAAACGACGACGAACGTCCGCGGTGACCGACGCTTCCCGGATTACGTGACGTATGGACGAGCAGACGTCTTGCACGTCTTCTTCGGTTGCAATTTGGAGGACGATTTTTGTCAGCTCGACGAGAGCGTTGTCTCGGCGTCGTGAAAGTGTCGCCGTCGCCATGCACGTACGTACGTGAACACGTGACTTCGTCGTACGGGAACTAACACGTTTGAAGTTTGAACTTCTTCTCGATGGCTTGGGAGCTTTCGAAAGAGAATATCAAGCCGTTGCGATCCGGTCGAAAGATGGATCTTCTGGTGACGCGGGAAAAGTCCGAAATCGAAGAGAAACGACGGTAAATAGACGATTCCCAACCTCGAATTCCCTTCATCTTCGATTAGACAATTCGAGACGGAACTTAGCGACGACTACGTCGCCGGACCGACCGATCCGATGGCTCTTCGAACCTGGATGAGGTAAAATAATGCCGAGAAAGTGAAAAAAGCAACGCGAACGAGTCCCGTATGCCGTTAGATACATCATGTGGACCGAACAGGCTTTCCCCGAAGGCAATCCGTCACATCTTGTAAAGATTCTACTCCGATGCATGCGAGGCTACGTCGAAACGAAGCCCGTTCCCGACTCGGTGAAAAATTCCGAGATATTTTTGGACATTTGTCTTCGCGGCGTAAGAGAAAAATCTGATTTTTTAAAAGACTAATTTCGTATTAGACTGAAATTTTTGAGTCGCCACTTGAGCTTTTTGATTATTTCAACTCGAACGGATTCTTCGAAACGTTGGCGCTTTTCTACGAATCGTGGGCGATTATCTTGGAAAAAACGAAAAACCACGTCAAAGCGGAATCCGTCTACAACCTCGGACTCCATCGAAACGCCCAACCGCGTAAGCGTCTGGAACGTCACAAGCTGTAAGTATTTATCCTAGAAAAAAAATATTGATTATTATACTTATAATCATTACGTAGCGAGTTCATGCTTCGAGTGAACGAGGCAAAGGCAAAGGAAGAGGAAAGGAATGACGAAGACCTGTTGGGTCGCATCGCTCTTGGCGGACTTCGACTGAATAAGAAAACGGGAAAAGTTCCGCTAATTCGAACGGGAGCCCAACTTGGTAGAAACTAGAATTAGATAACGTCTTTTCTTCATGTTCCTTTTATATAGGTTCTAGTCAATCTAGTGGCCTTGGCGCAGTTTGCGACGCTAGCAGGAGTCGTGGGCGCGGTCAGTTTGAAGCATTCGAAGATGATAACAAGCGAGACGACGTTTTGCGACCGATTGAGCCGATTTCTCGGTTTCCCGACGCCCAGAGACAAGCCGAAAACGTCGTCAAACCATCGAAATGGACGACAGCGAAGGTTTGTGTAATAAAGTCTTCATAGTGTCTTCTTTAGATGTCTATTGCAGGTCAAAACTCGTCCTGGAGTCGTGATGGGCGCTGGCGCTGCCTTTAACGTTTGTGAGGATCTCGATGCCGCTGTGTATCCAGTGAAAAAAAGAGCCACGAGAGCCCTCAAGTATGAAATCATTTTATTTATTTTTATAAAGTAGGGACTACGTAATTATCTTATCTATTTTTCTAGAGATAAAGTCGTAGAAGAAATGCCCCAAAATCCTCTAAGCAACGAAAATTTTTTCGACGTGAGACATTACGTAAATAATTAATTAAATTCCGTATTGTGACGTTTGCGTCCTAGTCTAACCACGGCTTTACCAAAGTCTCTTTTGACTTGCCACCGGGAATTTGCCTCGGCTACAATCATCGACTCGCCTTTCCAGAAGGACGCGGCGTCAATTTTCAGCCACCTCATTTGGAGCACTTTTCCTTCGAAGAATTGCGAGCGCAGATGCCGAAGTACAAGGTCGACGATCCGCCAAAAGAAGAAGAAGACGACGACGACGACGACGACGACGTCGACTATACGTGCATGATGCTAGCAATGAAATTCCCCGACGCGGAACCGGACGTCGAACGAGACGGCACCATCACTCAACGATTGGATTTCGAAACGCCGAGTCACAGTCGTCGCACCGACGACAGCAAAGATCGAGTAATCATCAGCGTTGCTCGCAGCAACGATTCCCTACCCAACCTCGACACGACCGCCGCTCTGCTTTCTCCGACAATTGAAACGAAGATGGCCTTTAAAACGGTCGTGGATATGTTCAATGCGTCGCCGACCGTGCAACATAGTGGCTTGTTTCTTCAATCGAGTGCGGAGAAGGGACTCGTGTCTTGCGTTAGCGACGGCGCTGCTGCTGCTGTCGCCGCTGCGACGTCGTTTTCGGTTCACGAAGACGCAGGCGAAGTGGCTGGTGCTCTTCCCTTTTCGGTGTACGCTGATCCGAGTGTGATCGAGGAGAACGACGCTTCTCCCGTGCTGGCGCGTCGAGTCGATGAGAGCGTCGTCGGTTCGGTCGACGCCGCAGAGAAACGCGCCGTGTCGACGCCGCAGTATCGCAGTGCTCCTCTCGAGTGGTCTATCACTCGAGTTGTGCAGAAGGAGGCGGTGTCTTTTTCGCCAATGCAAGCGACGCCGACTGTGTTCACTGCAGGGAAAATGAAAACGACGACTCATCGACTGTCCGCGATTCCTGAAGAGCCGTCATCGTATCAAAGCAGCAAGTCGTCGTCATCGTATCAAAGCAGCAAGTCGTCGTCGTCGTCGTCGTCGTCGTCGTCGCAGTCTTTGGCAATCTCTACTCAAAATTCTTTGGCGAGCTCTACTCGAAATTCTTCGTTGTTGACGTCGGCGTTGTCCACTCCCGGAATTTCGTTGCTCGGGCCCGGAAAATGCGTGGATCCGTTTGACGTTGGCTTCTATAACACGATGATGAGTAAAATTTCGTTGAGTCGAAACGAGAAAGTGAGTCGACGCGATTCGCTGAATTTCTTTGAGAGAGGAATATCGAAGTGCGGCGGCAGTCAAATCAGTAAGGAGAGCAGACGATTTTTAAAAAAAAAATTATTTCCTGGGCTTAGGCTTGCAAGTGGACTCGGATTGTCGTATTGATCGACTCTTAACGGAAGGCGGTTTCGCGTCGATCTACTTAGCCACGGAACTTCGAAATGGGGAAGCTCACAAATCCAAGGTCGTCAAAGTAAGACACGATTCAATTGATTAATTAAAAATACGAAGAAACGTAAATTTGTTTCAAGTGCCAAGTTCCTGCGCACGCTTACGAATTTTATATCGCCGAAGTGATTCAGGAGCGTCTGGCACGCAAGGCGGCTTCTCCTAATTTGGTAGAGACCACTACGTCGAACGTGTGACGTCATTATTTTATTGATTTTTTCTAGTTGGCTTGCATGATAAGCTTTGACATGTTATGCATCTACAACGATGGGAGTTTGCTTGTGATGGACTATCATCCGAACGGAACGCTACTGGTAAGAAATAATGGATAGATGTATTGATTTTAAGAGGTTTTCTTAAGGATCTTGTCAACGCTTGCCAGATAAAGAATCATTGCATTAGTCAAGTCGAAAGTTTATATCTTGCCGCTGAATTGATTCGCCTCGTCGAAGCCCTGCACAGCATCGGCATTCTGCACTGCGACATCAAACCGGATAACATTCTTGTCACATTGGACGAGACGTAGGCGAGCAAACTGCAGCTACACGCAAATACGAAGTTTTTTTAGGACTAGCGATTGGAGTGAGGGCTATTGTGTTGATGGCAGTCAAGGCTGGGCTGGTCGCGCGTTCAAACTCATTGATTTTGGCTGCGCTATTGATTTGACGCTTCTTCCGCCAGGAACGACGTTTCAGACTGAGCGCACGTATGCCGATTTCCAGTGCGTGGAGATGCGGGAAGAGAGACCGTGGCGTAAGCAGGTAACGACAATCCAGAATTTTATTCTTGAATAACCTGATAATATTGATTGTTCAGCTGGACTATTATGGCTTGGTTTCGACGCTCTTTTGCCTCCTTTTCTACAGACACATGGACCGCCGGCACCTCTATAAGAAAAAAGATAGATGGACTGTTGCTCAGAAATTTTCCAGGTGCGTAGCCACGTCAAACAATACGTTAGACCTACATTGGTCTTTTTACAGGGGTTGGATGCCGTTGTGGAGCAGAATGTTCGACGATTTTCTGAACATAAGCTCTTGTGACAACGACGCCCCTTTGCTGACAAAGTATAGGGAGGAAATAGAAGATAAGCTTCAAGAACCGTGGGCTACGTTCACGATGAAGACGAAAGTTCAACATCTCGCGAAGATTCTCGTCAGCAACTAACATTTTTTCTGTTCCTGCACGTGCGCTCGATTATTAATTAATTAAGTCAAAGGATATGGAAGACCGTTGTCTTTATCCTCAATATAATTCATGCATACGTTTATTACTCTGTGTAATCTTTTTTACTTACATTTTTTGGATAAGTTCTTCCAGCTCTTTTCTCGACAATTTCAGTAATGAGTATTGATCTATATCACGTGATCTATATTGTCACTAACCGTCGACTTCGTCTTGCATGGGCACTTCCTCTTCGGGAACGGGTACATCTGCAACGCATTTACCACAAAAATCGACGGGAGGAAGCTTCTCCTTCCGCCACTAGTTTGTTACGACGTCGACCACTCTCCTTTTTATCGCGACACGGAAGTCTACGTGGCGGAAAGCAGAGACACGTTCGAACCGGATGTCGTCTGTGCGCACGAACACTCTGTACAATCGAGAAGAGAGGAGGCCAGGCGAAAAAATGCGACGAAAAGGCCCAGTAGTATTGCTGCTCCTTCTCTTTCATGTTGCTGTTAGTTTACATGACGTAATCATTGTCGGTGGTGGTTTATCGGGATTGATGGCAGCATGGCGACTGAAAGAAGCGAAAATAAACGTTCTTCTACTCGAGTCCCATTCGGAATTGGGGGGTCGCGTGAAGACTGAACGTTTTAATGGTTCTACGTCTCATCCTATAAATCTTGGGCCTATGTCGATCACCCGTGGACACGGAAATCATGATCCTGCGATGACTCTGGCAAAACAATACAATATTTCGACGCAAAAAATAGACCATGATAGCGTAGCTGTCTACAATGATGGTGAAGGGCCTAAAGGGTTGTTTTGTGAAACTGGTGATAAAACATGTACCCCGCTATATGAAGAAATAGGGAAAGATATGGAAAAAGTACGGAAGAATAAAATTGGCAATGATCGTAAGTTACAAATTACACATGAAAATGTCTATTTTTGATGCACTTTTAGCTATTCAAAGCCAAAGTCTCAGAGATAGTTTGTATGACATGGGTTGGTTTAGTGGAGGTGGAGACTCAGCTCTGAAGAGGGCCTATGAGTGGTATAATGTCGATTATAAGCATGCGGCGTCCGCTGCTGATCTGTCTGCCTCTCATATGACGCCTAAAGCGTTCGAGAAGGGAAGTACTGAAGAGTTTGTAACAAGCGATGAAGGAATTCAGAAGCTAATTGCAGAAATTGCTCGTGAAATTGATCAGGATGTCAAAGGCAACAACTGTGGCACATCAAAAACTCTAAAATGCTTTTCTAAAGTAACGCGTATTCTTTCCAAACGAGGCAACCCGACTGTCACATTCCAACATACTATCAGTGGGAAACTGTCTAACGTCTCAGCCAAATATGTTTTGATTACAGTCAGCCTTGGGGTCCTTAAACGCGGTCAAATAGAATTTGATCCTCCTCTTTCCGCTGAAAAGCAAAATGCCATACAAAAATTTGGAATGGGAAACCTTACTAGAATATTTGCCCAATTTGACGACAGCTTCTGGAATTTAAAACCATTATTTTCGGGAAGAAAGAAACCCGTACAAAATGTTATTGTAGCATCTTATGACTCGAGTTATTTCAAGGCTCATGTTAATTTGGCAGCGTACAATTCTTCCTGGAGAACCCTGGCTCTATCAGCTACAGGCGTACAATCATCAGTAATTGAAAGGAGGACTAATTCGGAAAACACGGATGTCGTTAACAAGATGCTCTCTCACATGTATGAAGATGACATAAACGGAAAGAAATTGGTCAATTTTAGAGTAGCGAAATGGGAAACGGATCCACATTTCTATGGTTCCCGGTCTTACTGGCCAGCAGGTTTCAAGGAAGTTGACCACGAGTATTTACGCTCTACTGAAAGAGGACGCATTTTTTTTGCAGGAGAAGCAACCAGCAAGGACTTTTTTGGATTTTTGCAAGGAGCAATCTGCACTGGGCTAGATCAAGCGGATGCCATCATTAAACTTCTTCCATATGACCAAAATGGAGCCGATTCCTTATTTCTTGATAACCTCAAAAACGGCTGCAATAATAAGCATGTCATCTGGTGGCAAGTGTGGTGGCATTCTGGCCTCGTTGCGCTTGGCTTATTGGTGGTTTCAGCTGCATTTATAGGAACTATATATGGCATTAAACGTTGCCGACGACAGAATGGAAACAATAATCCCAACATGGACGACATGGACGACATGGACGACATGGACGACATGGACGACATGGACGACATGAACAATGCTAATCGTGAAAATAATTTAGCATGAAGTTACTAATTGCTGATTATTTAGACTGTCAATGATTGTAGCACGTGTATAACTTGTAATGCATATAGCCATCTCATGTAGCCAAGTTAGCATCTATCAAGTGATTCCGAGCACCTTTCCTATTCAGAAACGGTACATCTACATCTTACAAAAACGTCACTGCGGTGCTTCGCTTCTACGTCTTGTAAAAATTCTCGTCAGCAACTAACATTTAATTTATTAATCACCTAAGAATGCTGGTACAGTCATTTGATCTTTTCACTTGAATTTTTCTTTGGACAAGTCCTTCCAGCGCTTTTCCCGCTGCTTGAAGGTTTCGACAATTTCGGTGTCTATAGAAATTGAGTATTGATCTCTATCACGTGATCTATATTCTCACTTACCGTCGAGTTCGTCTTGCACGGGCATTTCCTCTTCGGGAACGGGCACATCTGCGGAAATTTACCAGAAAAATTGTTGATCTTTTCACCGTGGCACTTACGATCGGGAGGAAGCTTCTCCTTTCGCCACTCGTCGGTTACGACGTCGACCAATCGGCTTTCGATGTGAATTTCGGTTATTCTGCTGTCCTACAAAGGGCGCGTAAGAGTAGAACAAGGACTTGATAGGCAATGTTTTACGTCTCCCATATGAATTTATCCGGGAATTCTATATACGGCTCTGGTGGCGAGCAGCGCGAAGTGTTTACGCAATGCGCAGACTCCTCGAAGAAAAAATGCAACTGATGGTCACCGTTCAAGTCCCAATAGTATTGCTCCTTCTCTTTCAAGTTTGAATTCAACGGAAGTCATCATCATCGGTGGCGGCTTAGCAGGATTGATGGCGGCATGGCAACTGAAAGTGGCGAACGTAGACTTTCTTCTTCTCGAATCCCGTTCCGAACTGGGAGGTCGCGTCATGACTAAAGATTTCAGCGACTCTTCGGGCTCGCATCCCATAAACGTCGGGCCCCGATCAATCAGCACCGGAGCGAAATGGATACACGGCGCTTGCTCGAAAAATCCCGCGTTGACTCTCGCGAGGAGATACAATGTTGCAACGAAAAAGATGGACTTTGATAACGTCGCTGTCTACCGTGAGAGCAAGGACGACTTTTGTGCCACTGACGATGAAGATTGTACGAAGCCGTATAACAAAATAGCGAAGGCTTTAGAAGATGTGCATGAGAATCAAGACGGCAGTGATTGTAAGTTACCGTTACAAAGTGCATGTATCCTTTTTATTCTTTTATACTTTTTTTAGCTTCTGAAAACCTAAAAGATCGTTTGTTGAACTATGGTTGGAATAGTGACACTGGACTGAACTCGAATCTGAAGAAAGCGTATCAATGGTATAATGTAGAGTATGAGTATGCAGCGTCTGCTGAAGAATTAGCAGCCTCTCAGACGACGCTTAGAGTGTATGAAAATGAGGGAGGCACTGAAGAGTTGGTAACGAGTAGTGTGACGGATTTAAGAAGCTAATTACCCAAATTGCTGCTGAAATTGGTGTCAAGGAATGCACTGATTCATCGACAAAGGTACGGTGCTCTTCTATTGTAACGAAGGTCAGTTACGGACAAGGGGTGGATCACGGACAAGGGGTGGATCTGACTGTCACCGTCAAGAATGCTCTCACAAATACGATGACTGAAATTGCAGCTGATTACGTTCTGATTACGGTCAGCCTTGGGGTTCTTCAACATAAGAAAATAGAGTTTGATCCTCCTCTTTCCACTGCAAAGCAAGAGGCCATACGAAAATTTGGAATGGGAACCCTTACAACGATATTTGCCAAATTTGAGTACAACTTCTGGTCAAGACAATTGAAACCATTATTTTCAGGAAAAAAGAAGCCCGTACAAAACATCGTTGCAGCATCCAATGACCCAACATATTCGAAAGCACACATTAATTTGGCGGCGTACAATCCGTTGTGGAAAACTCTGATTTTCTCGGCTACAGGTGCACAATCATCGTTTATTGAAAGACAGTCTGATACTGAAAACAAAGCCAACGTGATGAACATGCTTCGTGACATGTATGGACATAGCATTCCAGACTATCCTATCAATTTTCACGTTCCACGCTGGAAAAATGATTCGAATTTCTATGGGGCTTATTCTTTCTGGCCAGTAGACTTTACGGAAAATGACCACGTGTATCTACGCTCGGATGAAAGGGGACGACTGTTTTTTGCAGGAGAAGCGATGAGCAAGGATTTTTTTGGATTCTTGCAAGGAGCAATTTGTACCGGGCTAGATCAAGCGGACGCCATTATTAGTAGTATCGGCGTCAGTAACGTTGGTTCTTCCTCAGTTCTCAATGACGTCAAAAGTGGTTGTAAGTGTGAGGATAGCTCGAGCTGGCGATGGTGGTATTATTTACTTATTGCACTTGGATGTACTTTAGTCATAATAATAGGTTGCATTTGCTGTGCAAGAAAAAAGGCACTGGCCACGAACAACTCAATAATCCGATAAACCAATGATTTGATTGAAAGACAACATTTTGTTGAAGCACGACATTGTGCGCAGTTACAAATTGCTGTTTGAATATTTAGAATTTCTTAAAAGTTTTTCTTTGTAGTGTACGACCATGGTATGTACAAAAACGGCTGCAATAGTAAGCATGTCGGCTGGTGGCATGTATGGTGGCATTCTGTCCTCGTTGCGCTTGGCTTATTAGTGGTTTCAGCTGCGTTTAAAGGTCGCCAACAACAGAATCGAATCAATCCTATCAACATCAATATATTAGGCAATCTTGTTAATCTTGTTAATAATCAAGCATGAAGTTACTAATTGCTGATTATTTAGACTGTCAATGATTGTAGAACATGTACAACATTTAATTGATGAATTACCTAAGAATGCTGAAACAGTAATTTGATATTTTCACTTGAATTTTTCTTTGGACAAGTCCTTCCAGCGCTTTTCCCGCTGCTTGAAGGTTTCGACAATTTCGGTGTCTATAGAAATTGAGTATTGATCTATATCACGTGAGCTATATTGTCACTAACCGTCGAGTTCGTCTTGCATGGGCACTTCCTCTTCGGGAACGGGTACATCTGCAACGCATTTGCCACAAAAACGGATGTACGATCTGGAGGAAGCTTCTCCTTCCGCCACTTGTCGGTTACGCCGTCGACCACTCCGCTTTCGATGTGGATTTTGCCGTCCTACAAAGAGTGCGTACAGTAAGAGCAGAACAAGGGCTTTATAAGCGATTTTTACGTCTGATTTTATCGCGACACGGAAGCGCTCTCCGAAAAGCAGAGACGATGAGACATACCGAAACCGGATGTCGTGTATGCGCAAAATCGAAGACGAAAATGCGACTGAAAGGACCAGTAGTATTGCTCCTTCTCTTTCAAGTTGCTGCTAGTTTATATGACGTAATCATTGTCGGTGGTGGTTTATCGGGATTGATGGCAGCATGGCGATTGAAAGAGGCGGGAGTGAAATGTCTTCTTCTCGAGTCCCGTTCGGAATTGGGGGGTCGCGTGAAGACTGAACGTTTTGGTAGTGGTTCTACATCTCATCCTATAAATCTTGGGCCTATGTCGATCACCTATGGACACGGCAATCGTGATCCCGCGATGACTCTTGCAAAAAAGTACAATATTTCGACGCAAAAAATAGACCATGATAGCGTGGCTGTCTACAATGATGGTGAAGGGCCTAAAGGGTCGTTTTGTGAAACTGACGATAAAGCATGTACCCTGCGATATGAAGAAATAGGAAAAGATATGGAAAAAGTACGAAAGAATAAAATTGGCAATGATCGTAAGTTACAAATTACACATGAAAATGTCTATTTTTATTTTTGATGCAATTTTAGCTACTCAAAGCCAAAGACTCAGAGATAGTTTGTACGACATGGGTTGGTTTAGTGGAGACTCGGCTCTGAAGAGGGCCTATGAGTGGTATAATGTCGATTATAAGCATGCGGCGTCCGCTGCTGATCTGTCTGCCTCTCATATGGCGCCTAAAGCGTTCGAGAAGGGAAGCACTGAAGAGTTTGTAACGAGCAATGAAGGAATTCAGAAGCTAATTGCAGAAATTGCTCGTGAAATTGATCAGGATGTCAAAGGCAACAACTGTGGCACATCAGGAAAGCTAAAATGCTCTTCTCCTGTAACGCGTATTCTTTCCGATTATTCCAAACAAGGCAACCCGATTGTCATATACCAAAATACTAGCAGCGGGAAACCGTCTAATGTCTCAGTCTCAGCCAAATATGTTTTGATTACAGTCAGCCTTGGGGTTCTTAAACGTGGTCAAATAGAATTTGATCCTCCTCTTTCCGCTGAAAAGCAAAATGCTATACAAAAATTTGGAATGGGAAACCTTGCTAAAATATTTGCCCAATTTGACGACAGCTTCTGGAATTTAAAACCATTATTTTCGGGAAGAAAGAAACCCGTACAAAATGTTATTACAGCATCTTATAACTCGAGTTATTTCAATGCTTTTGTTAATTTGGCAGCATACAATTCTTCCTGGACAACCCTGGTTCTATCAGCTACAGGCGTACAATCATCAGTAATTGAAACGCGGAGTGATTCCGAAAACAAAGCTGACGTTATGACGCAGCTTGATGACATGTTTGAAAATTACGCAGGCGGAGTCAAGTTTACAGTACTCGTAGCGAAATGGGAAACGGATCGGCATTTCTATGGTTCCCGGTCTTACTGGCCAGCAGGTTTCAAGGAAGTTGACCACGAGTATTTACGCTCTACTGAAAGAGGACGCATTTTTTTTGCAGGAGAAGCAACCAGCAAGGACTTTTTTGGATTTTTGCAAGGAGCAATCTGCACTGGGCTAGATCAAGCGGATGCCATTATTAAACTTCTTCCATATGACCAAAATGGGGCCGATTCCTTATTTCTTGATAACCTCAGAAACGGCTGCAATAGTAAGCATGTCAGCTGGTGGCATGTATGGTGGCATTCTGTTCTCGTTGCGCTTGGCTTATTAGTGGTTTCAGCTGCATTTACAGGAACTACATACCATGGCATTAAACGTTGCCGACGACAGAATCCAATCAATCCTATCGAACGACGACAGAATCCAATCAATCCTATCGAACGACAACAGAATCCAATCAATCCTATCAATCCTATCGAACGACAACAGAATCCAATCAATCCTATTGACATATCCGACAATGTTGCTCGTGCTAATAATCAAGCATGTAACTAATTGCTGATTATTTAGACTGTCGATGATTGTACAATAGCACGTGTATAACTTGTAATGCATATAGCCATCTCATGTAGCCAAGTTAGCATCGATCAAGTGATTAGTATTTCGAGCACCTTTCCTCTTCAGAAACAGTACATCTTCATCTTACAAAAATTTCACTGCGCTGCTTCGCTTCTACATCTTGTAAAAATTCTCGTCAGCAACTAACATGCAATTGATTAATTACCTAAGACTGCTAGTACAGTTATTTGATCTTTTCACTTGAACTTTTCTTTAGACAAGTCCTTCCAGCGCTTTTCCCGCTGCTTGAAGGTTTCGACAACTTCGGTGTCTATAGAAATTGAGTATTGATCTATATCACGTGATCTATATTGTCACTAACCGTCGAGTTCGTCTTGCATGGGCACTTCCTCTTCGGG
Source organism: Oscarella lobularis (assembly GCF_947507565.1). Taxonomy (NCBI): domain Eukaryota; kingdom Metazoa; phylum Porifera; class Homoscleromorpha; order Homosclerophorida; family Oscarellidae; genus Oscarella; species Oscarella lobularis. Next base: position 684,250 of record NC_089181.1, on the reverse strand, counting down.
AACGGGTACATCTGCAACACATTCGTACCACAAAAATGTCAATGTATTCATTGTGGAACTCACGATCGGGGGGAAGCTTCTCCTTTCGCCACTCGTCGGTTACGCGTCGACCAATCGGCTTTCGATGTGAATTTCGGTTATTTTGCTGTCCTACAAAGGTGCGTAAGAAGGTGCGTAAGAGTAGAACAAGGACTTGATAGGCAATGTTTTACCATCTATGGTTTTTACGTCTGAATTTATCCGGGAATTCTAAGCCAGCCTATTTATACGCGGCTCTGGTGGCGGCGTAGCGTGGCGTTTTGTTGATGAAGTGAGAGCAGCGCGGCGATAAACCGGAGGTAGAAGTGTTTACACAATGCGCAGACTCCGAAGAAAAAATGCAACTGATGGTCACCGTTCAGGTTCCAATAGTATTGCTCCTTCTCTTTCAAGTTTCTGCCAGCACGAATTCAACGGAAGTCATCATCATCGGTGGCGGCTTAGCAGGATTGATGGCGGCATGGCAACTGAAAGTGGCGAACGTAGACTTTCTTCTTCTCGAATCCCGTTCCGAACTGGGAGGTCGCGTCATGACTAAAGATTTCAGCGACTCTTCGGGCTCGCATCCCATAAACGTCGGGCCCCGATCAATCAGCACCGGAGCGAAATGGATACACGGCGCTTGCTCGAAAAATCCCGCGTTGACTCTCGCGAGGAGATACAATGTTGCAACGAAAAAGATGGACTTTGATAACGTCGCTGTCTACCGTGAGAGCAAGGACGACTTTTGTGCGACTGACGATGAAGATTGTACGAAGCCGTATAACAAAATAGCGAAGGCTTTAGAAGATGTGCATGAGAATCAAGACGGCAGTGATTGTAAGTTACCGTTACAACGTAAATGTATAATTTTTATTCTTTTATGCTTTTTTAGCTTCTGAAAATCTAAAAGATCGTTTGTTGAACTATGGTTGGAATAGTGACACGGGACTGAACTCGAATCTGAAGAAAGCGTATCAATGGTATAATGTAGAGTATGAGTATGCAGCGTCTGCTGAAGAATTGGCAGCCTCTCAGACGACCCTTAAAGTGTATGAAAATGAGGGAGGCACTGAAGAGTTGGTAACGAGTAGTGACGGATTTAAGAAGCTAATTACCCAAATTGCTGATGAAGTTGGTGTCAAGGAATGCACTGATTCATCGACAAAAATACGGTGCTCTTCTATTGTAACGAAGGTCAGTTACGGACAAGGGGTGGCTGTCACCGTCAAGAATGCTCTCACAAATACGATGACTGAAATTGCAGCTGATTACGTTCTGATTACGGTCAGCCTTGGGGTTCTTCAACATAATAGAATAGATTTTGATCCTCCTCTTTCCACTGCAAAGCAAGAGGCCATACGAAAATTTGGAATGGGAACCCTTACAACGATATTTGCCAAATTTGAGTACAACTTCTGGTCAAGACAATTGAAACCATTATTTTCAGGAAAAAAGAAGCCCGTACAAAACATCATTGCAGCATCCAATGACCCAACATATTCGAAAGCACACATTAATTTGGCGGCGTACAATCCGTTGTGGAAAACTCTGATTTTCTCGGCTACAGGTGCACAATCATCGTTTATTGAAAGACAGTCTGATACTGAAAACAAAGCCAACGTGATGAACATGCTTCGTGACATGTATGGACATAGAATTCCAGACTATCCTATCAATTTTCACGTTCCACGCTGGAAAAATGATTCGAATTTCTATGGGGCTTATTCTTTCTGGCCAGTAGACTTTACGGAAGATGACCACGTGTATCTACGCTCGGATGAAAGGGGACGACTGTTTTTTGCAGGAGAAGCGATGAGCAAGGCTTTTTTTGGATTCTTGCAAGGAGCAATTTGTACCGGGCTAGATCAAGCGGACGCCATTATTAGTAGTATCGGCGTCAGTAACGTTGGTTCTTCCTCAGTTCTCAATGACGTCAAAAGTGGTTGTAAGTGTGAGGATAGCTCGAGCTGGCGATGGTGGTATTATTTACTTATTGCACTTGGATGTACTTTAGTCATAATAATAATAATAGGTTGCATTTGCATTTGCTGTTACAAGTGCAAGAAAAAAGGCACTGACACTGAAGGCACTGAACAACTCAATAGTCCAATAAACGAATGATTTGATTGAAAGACAACATTTTGTTGAAGCATGACATTGTGCGCAGTTACGAATTGCTGTTTGAATATTTAGAATGTCTTAAAAGTTTTTCTTTGTAGTGTACGACCACGGTATGTGGTTTCAGCTGCGTTTATAGGTCACCAACAACAGAATCGAATCAATCCTATCAACATCAATATACTAGGCAATCTTGTTAATCTTGTTAATAATCAAGCATGAAGTTACTAATTTGATTATTTAGACTGTCAATGATTGTAGAACATGTATAACATTTAATTGATGAATTACCTAAGAATGCTGATACAGTAATTTGATATTTTCACTTGAATTTTTCTTTGGACAAGTCCTTCCAGCGCTTTTCCCGCTGCTTGAAGGTTTCGACAATTTCGGTGTCTATAGAAATTGAGTATTGATCTATATCACGTGATGTACATTCTCACTTCGCTGTGTCTAGAGTCACGGTACCGTGACTCAAGTCTCACGGCTTGGAGTCACGGTAATTTTGTAGTTAAGAGCATGTGATATCACCTCCTACGCAAGGTGGTCGCGGTAGCTCAACGGGCAGGGGGGGGGGTGCTGAGCAGGGCGCTGGGGATGCATGAACCACGGGGCACGTGACGGGTCGTGGGTTCGAATCCCGAAGCGTGATCGTTTTTTTCTTTTTTTTTCTTCTTTCTTTTTTTTCTCTGTACCTAAACGGCGATATACGATCACCCGCGACTGTGGCTTAACCGCCCGTAGCATGGTGGTTCCAGGGGGGCGAAGCCCCCCTCTGCGACCTATGCTCATTGGGGCGGTTAAGCCCGGAGCGGGGCCGCCACCGATACCAGTAAGGTTTAGGGTTAGGGTTGGGTTAGGTACATGAAAAAAACGCTTTTTAAGCTCTCTAGGTTAGGTCCATTCTCTATAGTGCGCTAAACGATTTCTTCCCCTCGGTTACCGTGCGCTACCTGTTACAGTTACGGTGAGTTACTTTACCGTGACTCTAGCCACAGCGTTCTCACTTACCGTCGAGTTCGTCTTGCATGGGCATTTCCTCTTCGGGAACGGGCACATCTGCGGAAATTTACCAGAAAAATGTTGATCTTTTCACTGTGTCACTTACGATCGGGAGGAAGCTTCTCCTTTCGCCACTCATCGGTTACGACATCGACCAATCGGCTTTCAATGTGAATTTCGGTTATTCTGCTATCCTAGAAAGAGTGCGTAAGAGTAGAACAAGAGGTTAGTAAGCAATTTTACGTCTCCCATGAATTATCCGGGAACGGCAGGGGATCACGAGGGATCACGAGAGCGTTATGCAGATCCAGCTGCTATCTTATTCCGAAATGCTTGGAAGTACGTGGGCCCCGGTCGGAGGACGAAGTTTTTGCGCAGAATCTGACGTAATTGAAAGTAGGCGTTGGCTGCAGGGAGATCGAGGAAAATGCGCGCGGCACTGCTCTTTCTTCTTGTCACCAGTGCTAACGTAGTTGCCTCCAAAGTAATTATCGTCGGCGGCGGCCTATCAGGATTGATGGCGGCTTGGAAACTGAGCGATGCAGGCATAGACTTCCTTCTTCTTGAATCCCGTGACGTATTGGGAGGTCGCGTCGCGACCTTAGATTTTAGCGACTCTTCGGGTTCCCATCCTATAAATGTCGGGCCCGTTTCAATCAACACTGGCGCCAAATGGATACATGGCGCTTGCTCTGGCGGTTATGCTTCCAATACTGCATGGCGTCTGGCAGAAGAATTTGGTATTGCAACAAGCGAAACAGACTATGATAACGTAGCCGTCTTTAACCAAACTCATTTCTGTGAAACCGATGACGAAGCCTGTACCGCGCCGTACAAAGAAATAAACAAAACATTGGAAGACGTGAAAGAAAACAAAAAGAGCGCTAAAGGTATGTCGCAAAGCCCAATTGTCGTTTTTATACTGTATGTCTTTTTAGTCGCAGAAAGCCTTAGAGAAAGTTTACAAGAGAATTGGAACCCTGACACTCCTCTGAAAGCGGCGTATGAATGGTATTATGTAGATTATGAGTATGCAGCGTCTGCTGAACAACTTGCAGTCTCCCACACTGACCTTAGAGCATACGAAAATGATAAAGGAGTTGAAAAGATGGTCACCGACAGAGAAGGAATAGCAAAATTAATTATGGAAGTTGCTGCTAAAAGTGGCATCAAAAGCTGTACCGAACCCTCAGCCAAACTGAACTGCTCTTCAATTGTAACACATATTAGTTACGGAGATAGTACGCCAGCTGTCAAAGTCACGGTTCGAAATGCTATCAGTAAAGAAGAAACAGAAATCGCAGCCGATTACGTTCTAATTACAGTCAGTCTCGGGGTTCTACAAAAGGGTCAAATACAATTTCATCCTTCTCTTTCTGAAGCAAAGGAACAAGCTATTAGTAAATTTGGAATGGGAAATCTTACCACAATATTTGCCAAATTTAAGGACGATTTCTGGTCAGAGCCTTCAAAACCATTACTTTCAACGCATAATGACACTCCGACACAAAATGTTATTGCAGCATCTAGGGACTCAAGTTTCTTAAAAGCTTGGATTAACTTGGCAGCATACAACAGTTCTTGGAAAACTCTGGTTCTTTCAGCTATAGGTGCACAATCATCAAACATTGAAAGTCAAACTGATTCCGAAAACCAAAACACAGTTATGGAAATGCTCAAAGAAATTTTCGGTGACGTTCCCGATCCTGTTAATTTTTATGTACCAAGATGGGGGGCGGATCAAAATTTCTATGGGGCTTATTCTTTCTGGCCAGTAGACTTTGAGAAAGAGGACCACGAGCATATACGTTCAAATGTAAGAGGAAGAATTTTTTTTGCAGGAGAAGCGACAAGCGAGAACTTCTTTGGATTCTTGCAAGGAGCAATTTGTACTGGGCTAGATCAAGCGGAGGCCATTATCAGACTACACAACCCTACATACAGTAGTAACTCATTTCTCGACGAACTTAAAAACATTTGTACGTGTCCGGAGGAGTCCTATGGGGTAAGTCGCGACGCCGGCGTCGTAATGGCGGCGATGGGGATGACTATCTGTCTCTTGATTAGTTACGAATTTGTTTTGCATTTGTAGTGCACGTAGCCTGACGAAAATTCTTGGCCTGTCCTTTCGTTTTGTTCCATTGTACTGTATGACCAATTAGTATTTTTTCCTTCGTGTTGTTTGAAGAGGTGGCGATTTTGGTCTTTTTCTGTGCAGCGTTAGCAGCGCCATTGTTGAAGTAGATGACTTTGTATGACAGAAACAGCAAAAGAACATATAAAACTGAAAGTCAACAAAAGGCAATGTAATAAAAGTAACATTTTTAATCTGATGCATTGAAAGTTGTCGTCATACGTCGGATCTACTTTCACCTTCAACAGAACCATCGGAAATCAACGTATGCGCAAAATCGAGAAAAGAGAAGACGAAAATGCAACTGAAAGGGTCAGTAGTATTGCTCCTTCTCTTTCAAGTTGCTGCTAGTTTATATGACGTAATCATTGTCGGTGGTGGTTTATCGGGATTGATGGCAGCATGGCGACTGAAAGAGGCGAAAGTAAACTTTCTTCTTCTCGAGTCCCATTCGGAATTGGGGGGTCGCGTGAAGACTGAACGTTTGAAGGGTTCTACGTCTCATCCTATAAATCTTGGGCCTATGTCGATCACCCATGGGCACGGAAATTGTGATCCTGCGATGACTCTGGCAAAACAATACAATATTTCGACGCAAAAAATAGACCATGATAGCGTAGCTGTCTTTAATGATTTATCATGAAGTTACTAATTGCTGACTATTTAGACTGTCAATGATTGTAGACTTGCCATGCATAAGCCATATAGCCATCTCATGTAAGTATTCCGAGCACCTTTCCTCTTCAGAAACGGTACATCTACATTTTACATTTCCGCAAAAAATTTACTGCGGTGCTTCGTCCAGTCTCGTAAAAATTCTCGTCAGCAACTAACATTTAATTTATTAATCGCCTAAGAATGCTGGTACAGTTATTTGATCTTTTCACTTGAATTTTTCTTTGGACAGGTCCTTCCAGCGTTTTTCCCGCTGCTTGAAGGTTTCGACAATTTCGGTGTCTATAGAAATTGAGTATTGATCTATATCACGTGATCTATATTCTCACTTACCGTCGAGTTCGTCTTGCATGGGCATTTCCTCTTCGGGAACGGGCACATCTGCGGAAATTTACCAGAAAAGTGTTGATGCTTTCACCGCGGCACTTACGATCGGGAGGAAGCTTCTCCTTTCGCCACTCGTCGGTTACGACGTCGACCAATTGGCTTTCAATGTGAATTTCGGTTATTCTGCTGTCCTAGAAAGAGCGCGTAAGAGTAGAACAAGAGATTAGTAAGCAATTTTACGTCTCCCATGAATTATCCGGGAACCACGAGGCGGCAGGGGATCACGAGGGATCACGAGAGCGTTATGCAGATCCACTCATCCAGCTGCAATCTTATCCGAAATGCTTGGAAGTACGTGGGCCCCGGTCGGAGGTCAAAGTTTTTTGCGCAGAATCTAACGTAGTTGAAAGTAGGCGTTGGCTGCAGGGAGATCGAGGAAAATGCACGCGGCACTGCTCTTTCTTCTCGTCACCAGTGTTACCGTAGTTGCCTCCAAAGTAATTATCGTCGGCGGTGGCCTATCAGGATTGATGGCGGCTTGGAAACTGAGCGATGCAGGCATAGACTTCCTTCTTCTTGAATCCCGTGACGTATTGGGAGGTCGCGTCTCGACCTTAGATTTTAGCGACTCTTCGGGTTCCCATCCTATAAATGTCGGGCCCATTTCAATCAACACTGGAGCAAAATGGATACACGGCGCTTGCTCGGATATAGAGAATACGGCTTGGCTTCTGACAAAGAAATACAATATTGCAACGAATGAAACAGACTATAAGAACGTAGCTGTCTTTAATCAGAACCGATTTTGTGAAACCGACGAGATAGCGTGTACCGCGCCGTACGATGACATAGAAAAGAAATTGGACACAGTGAACAAGGACAAAAAGGACTCAAATGATGGTAAGTCGCGAAGCTGACTATCCGTCGGCCGGTTTAAACACCTTTTTTTAGCCAAGAAAAGCCTAAGAGACGCTCTAAAAAAATCTAATTGGAACCCTGCTGGAAATCATTTGAAAATGGCATATGAATGGTATCATGTAGATTATGAGTATGCTGCTTCTGCCGATCAACTGGCAGCCTTTCGCGTAGACCTTAAAGTCTACGAAAATGAAGGCAAGGAGATGATGGTGACTGACAGTCGAGGATTTGCAGAGTTGATCAGAAAAATTGCCGCTGAAAGCGGTATCAAAAGCTGTACCGACTCGCTAACCAAACTTCAGTGCTCTTCTATTGTAACAAATGTTAATTACGGAAAGAGTGCACAAAATGTCACAGTCACGGTTCAAAATGCTATCAGTGGAGAAAGAACTGAAATCACAGCCGATTACGTTCTAATTACAGTCAGCCTCGGAGTTCTGCAAAATAACCGAATAGTTTTTGATCCTCCTCTTCCAACAGCCAAAGAAAGTGCTATAGATAAATTTGGAATGGGCAATCTTACCACAATATTTGCCAAATTTAACAATGATTTCTGGTCAAAGCCTTCGAAATCGTTATTTTCAAATCATTCTACTTCAGACAATATTACTCAAAATGTTATTGCGGCATCTATTGACTCAAGTTTCTTAAAAGCTTGGGTTAATTTGGCAGCATACAACCGTTCTTGGACAACTCTGATTCTTTCAGCTACAGGTAGCCAATCATCAGTAATTGAAAGTCGAACTGTTTCCGAAAACCAAAACACAATTATGCAAATGCTCAGAAAAATATACCAGAAATTCGGTAGCGTTCCTGATCCTATTAATTTTTATGTTCCAAGATGGGGAACAGATAAAAATTTCTATGGGGCTTATTCTTTCTGGCCAGTAGGCTTTGAGGAAGAGGATCACGAGCATTTACGTTCAAATGTAGGTGAAAGAATTTTTTTTGCAGGAGAAGCGACAAGTCAGGACTTTTTTGGATTCTTGCAAGGAGCAATTTGTACTGGACTAGATCAAGCGGAGGCCATTATTAGACTACACAGCCCTGCATACAGTACATACAGTGGGAACTCGTTTCTCGACGAACTTAAACGCAATTGTAAGTGTCCGAAAAGGGAGGATAGTAGTAGCAGTAGTAAGTGGTGGGTGGCTGTAATTGTAATTGTAATTGTGGTAATTGGCATACTCATCGCTGTACTATGGCGACGCCGACGTGGTAATGGCGGCGATGGCTATCAGCTGATAAATTAGTTAACACTGATAGCTGATAGATTAGTTACGAATTTGTTTTGTTTTGCTTTCGTAGTGCACGTAGCCTGACGAAAATTCTTGGCTTGTCCTTTCGTTTTGTCCCATTGCACTGTATGACTAATTAGTATTTTTCTTCGTGTTGTTTGAAGAGGTAGCGATTTTGGTCTTTTCTGTCCAGCGTTAGCAGCGCCAATGTGAAGTACATGACTTGTATGACAGAAACAGCAAAAGAAATATATAACTGAAAGTCAACGAAAGGTAATGTAATAAAAGTAACATTTTTTAATCTGATGCATTGACAGTTGTCGTCATACATACGTCGGATCTACTTTCACCTTCAACAGAACCATCGGAAATCAACGTCTCGCCATTCGTCGTCGTTGTCGTCAAATGATCATTGGACACGGGCCCATCAGCCGCATACTCGCCGCGCTCCTTCATCTCTTCAGCCCACTCATTCGTATCCGTATACCGCAGAACGCTGCTCGCATCCCCCGTCGCCGCGCCGGCCGACTCTCTCTCCGCCTTCTCGCTCAACCCGACAACTCTCCTCATCTCGTTCGCGCTCAACGCATCCCACAAAACAATAGTCGGCCCACCAGTCGCCTTCGCCGTCAACGCCGTCGGAAGCATAATCTCCTCAAGAGGATTATAAGGAGCCCAAGCGTGCCCAACTGATACGACCAAACCGCTCTCCGTCCCGCACGGACCGCTCAATGAACCGCTCAACAGTCGACCAATCTTTCTCCTATACGGATCAAACATATAGATCTTCGTCCCAGTTTCCATATCAACGACGCAGATGCGACCGTCAGTCGTCGCTATCCAAATCGTGTCGACGTTGACGGCGAAATCGTTGACGGGCGTCGTCTCGTCGAGAACGATGTCCTTGTGAAGCGTGTGCTTCTCGTCGGTGTTCCACGCGCTCAGCGTCGGCGCGTCGACGTAGCTGCACCAGATTTGCTTTCGATCGAGCGACGCCTGCACGACGCTGATCGCGCTATCGATCGTCGGATGCGTCCACATGCCCTCGAACGACAAATCGTCGCGATCGAATATCTGCACGTATCGCTTGCTGATGCACCAGATCGACTCGTCGAAATAGAAAAGTGCCAATATCGAATATTTTCCGACATTGACGACGTCGAGTCGCTGAGGTTGCGACGACGACTTGGACGACGATTCTTGAACCAACTCGATCGTCTCAATCGAACCGGCGTCGTTGCCGACGACGAGCACGTTGTCAATGATACAAACCGAGGTCACGTGACGATTAATCAAGTATTTCTTGATCAGCAGCGGTTGATTGCTTTTGTCCGTTTGATATTCGTATAGGTGACTGTCGCGCGACGACGACGAATCGGCGATTCCGATCCACACGGAAGCGCCGTGATTGCTCATGTGAAGACACTTGGCGCCGTTGAGCGTAAACGACGCTTTCGGCGGCGACGACGTCAATTTTTTCAAATTATAAACGCCGATTTTTACGGTGTTATTCAACTCCGTCGTGCCGATCCACAGTTGGGCGGCGTCGACGAGAATGCAACCGCGACACGAATCGTCGTCGTTCGAGTCGACGTGCGCCGCGCCGAGCGTCGCGACGAACGTCGGATTGTAGACGAGACTCGGCACGGCGTTCGCCGGGACGCGATCGAGCGCGTTGCCGCTCCAACATTGGGCCATGAGTCCGGCGAGATAGAGCAAGCCGCATTGGGTGAGCGGCAAGTCGCTGACTATGGGACGTCGACCCTGGAGAACGGCGGGCGACACTTCGACTTCGCTGTAATTGTGAAAGGGCGGTCGACGCGCGATGAGCTGGTAGAGAAACATCGCGTACGCGTAGACGTCGACCATGCACGTGTACTCCTCCGTGCCGCTATAGCGAAGCATTTCGGGCGCTTGGAAGCCTTTCGTGCCTTCGAAGCCCTTGAGACCGGACGGCGCGGCGAACGTCGCGATGCCGTAGTCGGTCAACTTGATGTTGATTTCCGCTTCGACGTCGAGCGACCAGAGGAGAACGTTACCCGCTTTCAAATCGCGAAAGATGATGGATTGATCGTGGAGATAAGCCAAGGCGGCGGCCACTTGACCGGCGATTTTGTGCACGACGACCCGATGAATCGGTCCCTGACTCTTAACGAACGCCGAAAGGGAGCCGAGCGGCGCGAGATCGAGAACGAGTAGGAGCGGACGAAGACATATGCCGACCATACCGACGAGATTCGGATGGCTGATTTTCTGCAGAACGATCGCCTCCTGACGTATCTCCTTGAATTGACTCGCCGGTTCGCTTTGCCCGGCGACGTCCAGATACGTCTTAATCGCGACCGTTTCGCCGCGACAATAGCCGCGATAGACTTCGCCGAAGCCGCCGCGACCGAGCAAATTATCCTCGTCCTTATCCACGTGAATGTCGTTCTCAACGAGATGATACTTCGCGTCGACGTCGGTGAGAAGGAGCTCGGGAACGAGTTCGGCGAGTTGGACGGGATTGTCGTGATTCGGACAGCGTATTGTCGGCGATTTCGACAGAGCGGCGAGACAGTCGACCTCGTAGTCGAACATGTGAACGTTTTCGCGTCCGAGTCGCTTGCATTCGATGCACGAGCAGAGCTGAGCGACGAGCGGTCGCACGCCGTCGGTGCCGTCCAAGCCGGGAAACCATTCGCCGATTAGACGATTGATGTGATCGACGAGACGTCCGAGCGCCTTCGTGCCGTTTCGTCCCGACGACGTGATCGTTTCGATGCCCGGTCGCTTGTATTTTGAGTCCTCGTCGAGTTTTCGTATCATGAAGAAGACGTGGGGATGCGAGAAGCAGAGGCCCGTTCGCCAGTAGGTTAGCTTGTACTTCTGAAGCACTTCCAAGTCGTCGGGACCGCCGCGATTTTTCGACAGGACCTGGTTGACTTTTTTGCGCCGCGCCGAATTTTGACTTCCCGTCGAAAATTGACTTCCGCTGCGAACTTGGAAAGGAGACCGTTTTGCTGCCGCCGCCGGTGTCACGTCGTCGAGGCTTTTGACCGATAGATGACGGTCGTCGTAGTGACCTTCTTGAAAAACGATTTCCCAGTTGCTGTCTCTTCGACCAGTTTGAGCCAAGTCGGCTCGAGCTTTGTTTCCGTCTTCGTCACCGTCGTCGTCGTCGTCGTCGTCGTCGTCGTCATCTGACCACAGCGGCTTTTCATCATCGCCTTTCGGCAACGAGGCTACAGTCGATTCGCCTCCGGTGCTTCCATCAGTACTTTCACTTGTTAGAGACAGGCTCTTTGACTTGCTTCTAACTTTGCTCTCGTCGACGTCGTCAGCGGCGTTCTCCTTCTTTTCCGTGTCTGGAACAATCTCCTCCTCGTCTTTCTTCTCATCCTCGTCAACCACGTTGACTTCGATGGCCGGGGGAGGGTCGCCGGCAACGGCGACGGGTTTCGTCTCGTTCGGCGGCAACCAAATAACGAGATCCTTTATAAACGAAAGCAGTCGCGCAATAAGACGACTCCAAAACCCGGGCGGCATATAGGCCATCGAATGCTGACGCGACAAGACGGGCGACGAACAGAAGAGCAGCGGCACGTCGGCGGGAGGATCAGGCGGCAACATAGACGGTATAAGAATATGTTTCTGATCGAGAGGCAAAGCAATTTCAAACCGATTCAAGAGACTAAGATACTCGACGTGAAGATCAGGCGGAAATCGCTTGTCCTTAAACAATTGCGGCAGCGAAGCGACGCGAAGAATCCCGTTCATAATATACGGATTTCGCTCGCGAACCGTTATAACGGTGGCCATCATATCGCAAAGCCAACGCGGATCGATGAAGTAGAGATTACTCAGACGTCCGCTGGCGTCGTTGAAATGAAGCAGAGAGCCGATCTGATGCTGAAATCGAACGGCCGTGTCGAACTCGTCGTCGTCGCAGATGTCGTTTCGCGTCGACTGCGATCGACGAACGAAGAGTCGCAATTCCTGTCGAGTCATGATCGGCGGCGCGTTCGTTCGACTCACCTTCGCTCGATAGCGCGTCAGACGACGTTCGAGTTGAACGTAACTCGCCGGAATCTTTTCGCCCATCACCTTCGTTCGTCCGATCGTCGCGCCGGCCGCCGCTTCGTAGATTTCTCGCTTGAGAAGATCGATGTTCTCCAGCGTCTCCTTCACGCAGCTCACCGCGACAAGACTGACGACTTTGAGCTTCTTATAACGCGGCAAAGTCGTCAAGTCGTTCGCCTTCTCGAGCAGACGAACTTCGAGCTTCGCATCGCGCTCTTCCGACGTCAGCCCGTCGAGAAACGTCCCGACGATAATGATCGGCGAATCGGGCGCTCGCGCGGCGATATTGTCGAGCCAGAGTCGCAACTCGCCTATGCCTTCGTCGCCGTCCGTCAATCGCCAGACGACGAGATAGAGCGAACGCGCCGAGAGAAAGCACTGATGCGTCGCGTAATATTCCTCCTGTCCGCCGAAATCCCATATTTGAAACGTGAATTTTTGACCGAGAACGGCCGGCGCGTACGTCCACTCGTTCAACTCGATACCGACCGTCGACAGATTGGAGACTTCGTTGTTGAGCAGACGACCGACGAGCGTCGTCTTGCCGCGCGCCGCGTAGCCGACGATCATCATCTTCATCTTGTAGAAGGGTTCGGCGCCGCGTAGACGCTGGCGCAAGTACTGCACGCAATCCTTGGGATTTTTCACGAGCGTCGGATTGGGATCGTCGATTTCGAGACCGTCCGTGCCGAGTTCGGTGAGATGGAGAAGACGGCCCATGTCGTTGGGAAGAAAGGCGATTTCCGTGTGACTGATGTCGAGACTTTCGAGCCCCTCGCAAAAGCAGACGGCGCGCGGCACTTCGGTCATGGGATTGTGCGTGAGACGAATTTGCTTCAGATTCGTGCTCTGGATGCCGCTCGGAAGCGACTTGAGCGAATTCGACGACAAATTCAGAACGGTCATCGTTCCCGTCCACTCGCAACTCTGCGGCAATTCGGTCAATTTATTATTCGACACGTTCAGCGAGCGCAATTGGGGCAGTTGAACGAGCGCGCTCGGAACGCGCGACAGGTTATTGTGAGCCAAATTGAGCCGTTGCAGCTTGTCGAGACAGCCCACTTCGTTGGGAATGAACGAGAGAAAGTTGGACATGAACGAGAGACGCTGACCCCACGGTCCAATCGCTTTCAACCATTCCGGCTGAAGTTCTTTCAACGCGAGTCCGCGCCAATCGGCTCGGCCCGTCTCGACGTCGCAATCGGTGTGAAGGAGGAGTTGATAGACGGCGCCGTACTGTTTCTTCCGCATGCCGACTTTGATGGGAACGTGAGCGACGGGCTCGATCGCTCCGTTGGCGATGTGTCGACGAACGTGACCGACGTTGTCGTCGCGACGAATTTTGACGGAGGGATCGTCGGGTCGAAAGAGTTTCGCTATGAAATCGCTGTCGCCTACGTGAGCCGCTCGCGAGAGATACAATAAGGCGGCGACGCTGAAGTGAAAGCGAGATAGGGCGACGTCGATGCCTTCGTCCCAGCCCCGTGCGCCTTTGAGAAGAAGCTTGCCGACGGCGGTCAGATCGCCGTTTTGCACGCAAATAATGAGCGCCTGATTAAAACAGTTCTCTTCGACGTCGTCCGGACCGAGACGCACGAGCAAGTCGGTTAGCGTTTTCATGTCGGATGACGCGCGTGCAGCCGCTTGGAGAACCTCTGTGGGAAAACAGTCTTTCTTATTAGGGAAAAAAGACATCAAGCTTAGGGTAAGTCCGTATAAGGTAAGCTAAATCACGCGTCCTATATATTATATTAATTAATTCATTAAAAGAGTTATATTTATATTGTATTTAATTTAATTAATTAAGGCGTGTATTCACATGCTCGAAATTTAATTAGGCCGTAACTCTAACCGCTTTCTAACCTTCCGTTCGAAGCACTTTGACGACGTTGAAGTGGCGACACTGCTGCGCCGTTTCGCGCGGCGTCTTTCTGAAATCGTCGATTGCCATGATATCGGCGCGATGCTTGAGCAGAACGCGCACGCACTGGACGTGTCCGCTCGTTGCGGCGACGTGCAGCGGCGTGTAGCCCGTGTTCGAGCGCACGTCTACCTCGCCGCCGTACTCGAGAAGCATTTCGACTATTAGATGATGTCCGTGGAGACAGGCTTCGTGCAGCGGCGCGTAGCCGAACACGCCGACGCGACGATTCAAGTGACGATCCAAGCTTGCTCGATTCTCCTCGAGAAATGTCTTCACTTTACGCTGTTGGCCTTTTCGCGAGCATCGATGCAACTTGTTGTCGTCGCTGAGCGTCGTTCGCCGTACAGGGCTAGGGGGGGATGTAGGCGAGGTCGCCATCGCCGATCTGCGTTCACGTGAGAACGCGTGATGGGAACGTGCATGATGTCACAAATCACGAGAGTCACGACGTCATCATCATTGCGCGCTTGCGCCTTCAATAAAGCACCACGCATTTGGACTTTCTTCATGGAATCGAACGGTAAAGTGCTTCGACGGCATTGTTTCGGAACGTCACTATCTTTTAGACTCCCCGAAATCGCGATTGGTTCGCGGCGATCCACTGGAGCAACTCTTCCAATGGTTGCCGAAGAAAACGAGCGGATTCCGCCGCGTCAAAATCAATCTGACGTGCTTCGACGCCGGTCGAGACGTTCTCGCAATCGGTTCCGACGTGGGAGTCGTCTATCTATACGAAACGAAGGCGAAACGACTCGGCGAACTTCCGTCAACGGTACGAGGAAAAGCGAGAGATCACGAGAGATCACGAGAGATCACTCAATGACTCGCTGATCGCTGATCGATCGATTTTTCTCATTCGCAGGGCATGTTTCGACGTCACGCAATCACGTGCGTAAAAATCTACGAACCATTGAATCATCTCGCTTTGGGAACGTCGTCCGGTCTCGTCATTCTTTATAGATATTGTCTCAAGCCCGGCCAGAGGGTGTGGCTTTTAATTAATTAGAGAATAGTCCTATGTAATTATTGTTCTTTGTTTTTTTTTTTCTTTAGATGCAGCAATTTAGTCGGGACGATCACAAAGCCGGCGTCGTCGCTATGACGTGGCACAATGCCGGGCGTTTTCTCATCACGGGTGACGAATCGGGAAAAGTCTACATATCGTCTATTGATTTTCACACAGTAATACATAGGCGTTGATTGCGTGTGTATTCGAGACTGTTTTCTTCTCTAAGGAACGATGTCAATCGCGTGTGTTTTACGAGGCTGATTGTCCGCTCGTTCAATTGTCCTCTGGAGCTGGACCGTGGGCATTGATTTCGACAGCTAAGAAGTCGTATTTCGTGTCCAGCGAGACGCACTTGAACAGGCTTCCCATACCTATTGGAAGCAAAGAGAGAAAACCGTAAACAGTTATCATTTTACATGGGACTGTGATTATATATTATTTTCGTCTAGTGGCTCATATGGCGCGTGTTTCTGTGGCAGCTCCGGCGCGGCAGCTATTCCCTACGTAGCGCGACCGGGCTTCGGTCTATGGAAGACAGACATGCGCGGAAAAGTGAAACAAAAAAACGTAGAAAAGAAGCACGTCTTCTATTCTTCCTTTCAGGTTTTGTGTACACTGAAGTACAAGGAACTTTTATCAAGAGACGACGTACCCTTGATTGACCTGGGCGATTTAAAGATTCAGGATGACGGGAACGGCGATCTTCGCTTCGGAATTCTGCACGTTTTTAACGAACAATACGTTGTCACTCACTGTGAATCGGCTCTGTGGATTCTCGATCCAATGAAGAATACCGTACTGGGTCATCATACCGGTATCGGACGCATTGTCGCCGTAACGGCGACCGAAACGGACATCTATGTTTTGAGAGAGGACGAAGACGTTCCGATTATATGCATCCGACTTTTTGGACCGGTTTCCACAGCGTCGACGTTGAAGAGCAAGAGCGACGATAGTGCGGCGGTGGATCAGCAGAGTAAAGAGAAAGAGTCAAAGGAGGAAGAGTCAAAAGAGAAAGAGTCAAAAGAGAAAGAGTCAAAGGAGGAAGAGTCAAAAGAGGAAGAGTCAAAAGCGGACGAAACCGATGAAAAGGATCATCGTGTCGACGAAGTGAAGGAAGTGAAAGAGGAAGTTGCCGTTGATGGTGACAATGTCAAAGCAGAAAGGAGAGCAGGTGAGACGACGTTGAGCGACAATGGCAGGGTAGGAAAAGGCAACGCTGACGAAACTGTTGTCGAGTCTCTCAAAACCGAAAAGGTTATACGAGTTGCTCCGCTTTCGATTGTTTCAGAACCCAGCCTTGATAGTGTAAGGCGTCGAAAAGAAGTGGTAATGGCAACGAGGATAATATCTATTTATCTAGGTCGAGAAGCATATTGCTAATAGAGAACGGTTTCAAAAGATTGCAAATTCTCCTTTTCCGGACGGTGGCATCGTTTCGTTTCCGGTCGCCAAACTGGACGGCAAAAAGAAGAAGAAGAAAAAGAAGAAGAAGACGCAACCGAACGACGTTCGACCCAGAGAAGGCAAGACACCAGCAAACGTCATCCAATATCTCACAACGTCAAGTTTGTTTTTTTCCCCTGATCTTTATTAGATAGCACCGCTTCAACTCTCGACGACAAATTGGCGGAGGACAGAGACACCGAAACGACGACATCGCCTTGCGACACGTCTTTCGTCCACAGCCTATCCCGTCAAACTTCGCCAGCAGTCGAAGACAGAACCGACGTTGACAGCAAAGACGTCGTTCCAGACGAGCAAAATGTACCAGAAGTAGTTCTTCCCACAATATCTCTTCCGTCTCTGGAGCCCTTGCCTCTCCCCCCGGAGATACCGTTGGAGGAACTCGAAGCAAACAAGGATTTGCCGAGCGTTTCCCTAGAACGCAGCCGAAGTCCAACACCTACTACAACAACAACAGTAAGTGTCGTTGAGGTAACGGACCGAGACGAAGAACCGCCTATTGGAAAAACTCGCTCCGGCGCCTTCCTACAGCCGGAAGAAGACGACGACGACGACGACGTCGACTCAAAACGTAAATCACCCTCTCCACGATCATCGTCTCCCACCCTCCTGGGCGCCTCCATCTACGATCAATACACTGTTGAAGACTCTATGATCGCTTCAGCCGCCGTCGCCGTCGCCGTCGATCGTCACGAAGAAAACGAATCGCCGAATTCGAAGGAACGTTCGACGAGCAACAGCGACGAACTTTCCATATCCGTTTCGAAGTCGCTCGGCTCCTTGTCGTCGCCGCGACATCCGAGCTTCAACGCGGCGTCGACGGAAGACGGTCGACTGATGGACAACTGGAGTCTCTTCACGTGTCCGAGTCGATATCATCTCCAAGGGTTCGCTCTCTCGAAGAAATTCGTCTACGTCGTCGATACGAAAAATCGCGTCTTCGTCTCGTCGCTCTTCCAATCGAAGTCCGGCGCGTGGGAACGCGTCGACGGCTACGTGAAACAGGTGAGCGTATCGCCGACGAACAACGTCCTCATGGGCGTCACGACGAAGAATCATCTCTACTATCGTCTCGGCGTGTCGCCGTCGTCTCCGACCGGGCTCAAGTGGGAGAAATTCGACGACGACATCGCTTGGGTGTCGGTCGAAGATCGGCACGTGTGGGCGGTGCGAAGCGACGGGACGGTCGTCTTCGGTCGACTCATACCGTCGATGAAAATGGTTCAGTTTAAGGACGTGCGCAGTATGACCGCCGAGCGACTCGCCTTCGTGCAAGTATCCGCCTCCAAGGGCGTCGTGTGGGCGCGCGACAAACGAGGAAAAGTGTACTGTCGCGCCGGCATAAGTGGCGGCAGCGGAACGGCGATTAATTACGAGGGAACGTATTGGAAACCGGTCAACGGCGATCTGACGGCGCAATACGTCTGCGTCGGCGGCGTAAATAGCGGTTGGGCTATCGCGAACGACGGAGCGGTCGTCTTCAAGCTCGGCGTGACGATCGACGATCCGGCGGGCAAGCGCGAGTGGTGGGAAATCGGCTTGAGCGGCTATCACGTCGAAGACGCGTCGCTCTTGACGTCGATTATGTCGTTGATAAAATCGCCGACCGATATGACGCTCAAGCTCGTCGCCGCCGACGGCGACGCGGGCGTCTGCGTCATGACGGGGAGTAGCAGCGTTCATCTGTCACGTAGCGGATTGCTCGGCACGCGCTACGACGTCGTTAATCCGCTGCGCGTCGCCTTGCCGAGTGCCGCGTCGAAATGGGCTCTCATTTCCGTCGGCGGTCTCTCGTCGACGAAGGATTTTATATGGGCTGTGCGACAGAACGGCGAGATGTTTTGTTTTCCTGTCAATGATGGCGATGACGGGCACGCCGTTTCGATCGAACCGCCGACGGTGGGCGAAAAGATTCGTCAGATCGTTTTCTGTCGTCATTCCGTGTGGGTTGTGACGGACACTCGCGCCTACGTTCGTCTCGGCATCAATAATTATTGCCCCGAAGGCGTCTCGTGGAAACGAGCCGATACGAATACGATGCGATCGGCGAAGATTCGTCGATTGTCGTGCGGCGAGACGGGCATGTGGGCCATCGATCAGGTCGGTCGAGCGTGGCTGCGATTGGGAACGGGGCCCGCGCAGCAGGCGCACTCCAGTCCCGCTTGGCTGGAAATCGACGGCAGTCTTAAAATGGGCTTGCCGCTGCAGGAAATCGCCGTCTCGGAGAACGATACGCTCGTTTGGGCGTACGATACGCGTGGAAACGTGTACGTGCGACAGGGCGTAAAAGGCTCGTTGATGACGGGGGTTTCGTGGGAGAACGTTCCGGGCGCTCAGGTAAGGGAGATCGCCGTTAGTAACGAGTGCGTTTGGGCGATCAGCGTCAACGGCGATTTGCTGTGCCGTTTTGGAATATCGCCGACGAATTTAGCCGGCGATTATTGGCGTCGATGCTGCGGCAGTTTGACGCAGATCAGCGTCACGTCGACCAATCAGCTGTGGGGTCTCGATAAGGACGGGCAGCTGCTTAAACGGAGAACGGAGATCTACGGCATTCAGCCGTCGACTCAGGAGACCACCGAGCTTCTCGAAGATTACGACATTTTGTAGGTAAGGATTCAATTGACAACGTTTACACACGCACGATCGTTCCTAAAGGTATTTTTTCTTTGATTACAATTATTAGCATGGATAAACTAAGCTGATTTAAATGTGGAGGCTTTTTGTTGTCTTTCAGATAAGAAATCTTTCATCGACTAGCGTCTTTTTCGCTAAATTTCGGCGACCGAGACTGTCTCGCAGTAGCGCGAAGAAAAGTCCGACCAAGTAGGCAATAAAAGCGGCGAGGACGAAATCGGTTGCGAGCATGTCCACAAAGGCAAAGACAAGTATATCAGCGAGAAGCAGAGTCATCTCGTTACCGTAGAAAAGCGTCGAATCGAAATGATGCCCCTCGTCGTTATAGAGATAGGCTTTATCCATGGGATCGTTGAACTCGATCCCAAGAAGACGCTCGAGAAGAATCTTATCCCGAACGATGAAATCGTGATCTTTGAGCGCGTGATCCAAAAACGCCGACAGGAATTTATTCATTGACCCGTACGCTTGCAAAGTGCGAGGATCGATTCGAGACGAGCTGGTGCCGCCGCCTCCGTCGCCGCCGCCGCTCGCGCCGCCGGTCGTTCGCTGCCCCCTCCGGCTCACTGCCGCCTCCTGAACGGGCAACATGATTCGATCGTAGTGCTGGCGAAGGCGATGCGTGAGCGCCAGTTCGAACGTCTGCAAGTCGGTGTCGGCGACGAGACCGCGCTTACCGCACAGGTCGTCGACTTCGCGCGCCAATTGAAGATTCATTTCCTTCATGTTCGTATCGGCGCGACCGTGAACCGAACGCCCGTGGATGTAGTATCCAAAGACCGGTTCCTCGAGCAGAAACACGCTGATCTAAGCAGAAAAAACGCATAGGAGAAAAAACACACTAAAAGACTTATTCTCTCTCACGTTTGCTACTGAGCAAAGATCGACGAACTGACGAATCTTATCCTCAACAAAACGTTCGTAAACGAAGGCGAAGAAGATCCACTGGCACAAGGCGACGACGAGAAGCAGCGACGACGCCATACCGAAGCGAAGAATCCGACTGAACGACGCCGGATAATCGTCGCGCGCGAGCGAGAAGTACGAATGGGGATTGCGTCGACACACGTCCTCGAAACCGACGACTTTGAGAAGAAGGAGCGCGACGACGAACTGAAACGTCGCGCTGATTTTTCGCATCGTCTGCAGTTCGTTCCACTCGTTGGCGACGAAGTACGTTCGCCATATGCTGACCGTCGATCGAGTCGCGCTCTCGACGTCGTCGTGACTTCGCCGCGGCTTTTCCCAATCGATTAGGAATATGTCGACGCGAGACTGTTTCCAGACGACGTGGACGAGACGGAGGAGTTTGAGAACGAGCGCGACGATGAGAAGCGCGACGAAGATGTCCTCCTGATCGCGAGTTGGCAGAAAAACGACGACGTCGTTTTGGAGTTTGAAAAAGAGAAGCCAATAGACGCCGCTTCCGACGAGAATCCAGAAGAAGGACGACGAGAGCGAGCCGCAGAAGAGAAAGAAGAAAGTCGAGATTGTCGTAAAGTCGAGCGTATCCACACCGGCACGACGACGCCAGCCGTGAATTTGAAGAATCGCGTAGAGGAACATGATAGCCGACATGATGCCGATAGCAACGCTCATTCCCGTGTTGAACGAGCCTATGTCCATGGTGTAGACAACGCGGAACGATACCGGTACGGAGGGAGTTGGATTCGAAGCCGATATCGAGATTTTTTCATAGTGGATTTTTATTAAGGGCGGGTAAATTTGACCCGAATTCGACGTCAATCTGACGTCGATTTCAATCCTATCGGCTACCGTCACTTGCCTCGGTTTGGCGCCCGTTGTCGTGACGCCCGACTGAGAGTCGACGAGAAATAATCGACGAACGAGTTGCCATGCCGATCGATCCGGGTTCGTATTAACAGCCTGCCCGCCGTCGAGATAATTCTCATTTAGAACGGGCACCTCGAACAGTTTCCCGTCCGTTCCGTCGCGAAGAAAAACGTCAAAGAAAAGCAAATCGCCCGTCAAAGGCACCTTATATTGACATTCGTTCTCATACGTCGTTCCGACTTGAAACGCGGATTGGAGCACGGGGAAACGATCCGAGCACAACTGTAGCTCGTCGATGAAATCTCCATATCGAAGCAGAGATCCATTCGACGCATAGACTGCTACAACGAATTCCAACGATCCTGGCTTATCGACGCTATCCCCGAACGAGTATCGACCGTTGAGCGTCGTTTGATCCAAAACAAGGGCAGCGTTTTCTTCGTAGTACAGCTGAGGCAGATTCTCCGATGTGGCTCCTTGAAGAAGTCGCTCGTATTCCGTGCAGGCGTCGCGACGCGTTCCTCGACTATAGTCGGTTAGCACGCACAGATTGCCGAGCACTTGACATGCCGTCAGATTTTGAAGGAATTCGCATCGTGCAACGGACGCGCGAAATAAGCGAGAAAAGAGCGCCGATTGGATGCCGTCGATGTCCGGAATGACAGTATCGGCAGTTGGAATAAGCCATTCGAAAAGGAAACAGGAGCCGTCGAGTTGGACGGGACATTGGCATGGCGATTGGGCGCTTGGCAACGGTTGGCATGGCACGCATCGTTCTCCGTTCGATCGCGTCCCGGACGCGCACGCTTCGCATCGACTCTCGCTCGCTAATTCGCCGTCGAGACTTCGATCCACGGATACGGTGTTCAAATTTGCGCACGGGGTGCACGTTTCGCCGTTGTACGGGGCTGTGAGAGGATCGCATTTCACGCAGTTGCGTCCGTCCCGAGAGCTCGCTTCTCCCGACGGGCACGTAGTGCACGAGATCGACGACGGATTGTCCAATTCCGAC
Organism: Oscarella lobularis; assembly: GCF_947507565.1. Lineage (NCBI taxonomy): Eukaryota > Metazoa > Porifera > Homoscleromorpha > Homosclerophorida > Oscarellidae > Oscarella > Oscarella lobularis. The sequence goes on along the minus strand of NC_089181.1, from coordinate 661,912 downwards.
GTCAGTTTGGCGTTCGGCGCGCACGCACAGCCGAAGCCGTCGTCGCTTCGGTGCGCGCCTTTCGCGCACGAACGGCACGTCAATTGCGAGATGTCGAAGTACTCGTTGGTGCCGCACGAGCTCGGTTCGACGAAGCTCAAATCATTGGCGACGACAACACGGAGAAGACAGACGAAGAAGAAGAGCATTCGCAAACGATTAAACCCCGTATAAGGCAAAAGCGCGCGCGCGAACGATGGCTTATTTTTGCGCGATACTGTCAAAAAGGCGCGAACGTCGCAAAGATTTACCTTTATGCAGTGTTCTAGATTTAAAAATGCACTATCTTCTGTCTCTCTGGCTGACTATTCTTGCGTTGGAATCCCCGGAATGATGATGATGATGGATCGAACATGGCGGACCTGCATGGCACTGATAACGACGACTGCGACGCGGACGGCTGGACGACGACGCAACGCCAACGAACGTCCGATTTCTTTATTTAGCGCCCGGCGCCCTAGGTACATCGTACAGTTCGGCGCGTCGCGGACAATCGGAAGATCTTTCGCAAGCCAGGCGTCACCAGCGACCGAATTCATCGGAGAAGCGTTTTACAAGGTAAAACATGCAGCGGAACCCATTCTAAGGCCACCAGAAAGTGACGTCACATTACCGATGAGTCTCTCACGATGGCATAGTGCAATCGATGTGTGCATGCCTGTATCGTATCTCGCAAAATAATATTTTTCTAGGAAAATTACTCAGCAAATTGAAGTGGCCTGTATTGAATTTTCAGTCACAGGTGAGTGTCTACAATCCTTTGATTCTATCAAACAGTGTTACACTTGATGTGCAGGAAAAAATAAATCGAGAGAGCCCAGCGGAAAACGTGTTGCCAGTAAATCGTCGGCAGTATTATTTCAAAATATACCCGTCCTTATCACTCGCTCTGAGGATTCGTGAAGCCTCATTTTTTTCGGTTACCTTTCCGCCGGCACGATCGAACAAAAGCGTCAGTCTGTCAGCACTCATGTATTCTTCTTTTCTTCCACAACGAAGATCTTCGAGCATGAGATCTTTCATTTTCTGGCCAATTTCAACGGTAAACTGAGCGTCTTCACCGAATACGTCAACGAGACGATCGCGTATCATTTCAGCAGAAGCAAATGCACTCATACGACTGGGTGGCGTCATGCCGAAGAAGCCAGCAACGTCAAAGGAACGCACAACATCGATCGGAAACCCAAAGACGGAATCGAGCGCTCGATCACCATAGATGACCTGCTTGGGATGTGGATCTCGACCGGTCGTAATTTGGGTCACCTTTCTCGCCGCCTTTCTCAGATACGTACAATTGTATTTCTCAAGAACTTTTGTATTTCCCAGTCGGACGAGATTCATGACGGTGACCGACGACGAAGCGTGTCCCAAGACGGCGCCCTCCTCGCAAACGCTCGCCCACACGCCGTCGGCGCCGCGCGCGAGACAGCCGAGAGTCGCCGCCGTCGGAAGACCCCATTGCTCGTGAACGTGAATGAGAAGTCGAGCGGTCGACCAGCCGGCGGCGTCCATGACGGCGCGCGTCGCCGCCGTCCACGATTCGAGCTCCTCAGGCATGGAATCGCCGAGATCTTCGTAGACGAAACCGAAGATTCGCTCGGCCGGCGGCAGCGCGGCGACGAAGTGAACGATTCGAAGAAGGCGTTCAGGAGCGACGGACATGGCGTAGCTGAAGTCGCGAAAGTTGACGAAGATGCGAGCATCGCTGTCAATCTCCGTACGAACCCAACGGAAATGCTTGAGAAGGAGTTGGCAATGATCGTCGACCGTCCAGTTACCGCCCCAATCGCATTTCGAATTGGCGAGATCTATTTCGAAGATGGTATGACGTAATCCGTACTTCTTGTTCTTTCGAAGCGATATCGGTATGGTTTCGATGTCGTACGCGCCGTCTTTATTTAGACCTTCAGTCACTTCGGAGAAGGAGTAGAAATTCGTGGTATCCTCGCCCGTGTCGACGAGCCATTGGCAGAAATCGTCGTCGACTTGAGTCGCGTGCGAGAACGACGCGACTATGATGTCCTTGATGCCTGTCTTTTTTATTTCGTTTAGGATTTCGATTTTGTCTTTGAGCGTGTGGCCGCGCAACTGGCCGATCGTGCTCTCACGAATGGAATTGTCGAGAACAAAGAAGTCGAGGTTTTTCAAGCGATTCAGTCGTTTGCGGCGAAACCTGTCCATTCGGTGTTTTATCTGACGAACTTGTTCGTCGACGATGGCAGCAGCAGTATCGTTCATTTCCAGGGTCAGTGACAACAGGTAGTCAGGGATGTTAGCTCGCCTCATTGGTATGCTTCCCGGACGTCCACTGCTGCAGGATCTCTTGTTTAATGGCCGCGCGGGCGATATAGAAGTGTGAGCGCAGTATGACCAAACTTACTGGGAATACAATTTCAGTTGGGGCTCAGAAAACAACCCCTACTACTATGTGTAACAGACGGCCCAATAATTCTAGCCCGTGACAGAGGCACCCTTTCTTTTGCAAATAACTTTGTGTGCAGTCTTTCTCAGATGCACTCCGCTGCAGAACGGCAAAACCTAGACGGAGGTATCCACCAAATGAAAAATGTCTACTAAGAGATGCATATTCGCGCAATCATAGGTATGCACTCCACCTTTGCAATAGCGAGAGTCATAAGCTAAGAAGCAAACGCCGAAAAACTTCCATCTATAGCGATACATCAAGAAAGCAATCTAGGCAGACATCGCACAAAGACAGTTCAGCACATCAATCAGTGTCCAAATCTGCAGGTAAACTGCAAACGTCTTCACATGCGTTTGATTTTCTCGTCGCGCATGGCAGGTATGAGCCCTTTCTGGAACGCCGTGTCGACGAGCTCGTCGACCGTTTCGATCTTCGGATACTCGTTCAACGCCCACTTGATGTAGACGAGAAACTCCTGCCAATCGACGTACCCGTCAGCATCCATATCCAACGCACTGAGAGCTTTCTGCGTGTCGCTCTGATAGCTGTTGAAGTAAGGAGCCATGAAGCCGTGATAGAACGAGTTGAATTGGAGTCGATCGTCGCCTTGGACTTCATCGGAAAGATCCCACTTATCCCAGAGGGCACGAAGCTCGGCGATGAGATCTTGGTGGTGCTGATTTTTCACTTTGACGTTGGCGATTACCTCGCTCATTTTCTCGGTAAGCTTTCCGCCGGCACGATCGAATAGAAGTGCCAGTCCGACGGCACTCATGTATTCCTCTTTTCTTCCAGAACGGAGATCTTCAAGCATGAGATCTTTCATTTTCTGGCCAATTTCGACGGTGAATTGGGCATCTTCACCGAACACGTTGACGAGACGATCGCGTATCATGCCAGAGGAAGCGAGCGTATTCATGCGATTGGGCGGCGTGACACCGAAGAACTCGGCGACATTGAACGCGCGCACGACATCGAGCGGAAACCCAAAGACGGCATCGAGCGCTCGATCGCCATAGATGACCTGCTTGGGATGCGGATCTCGACCGGTCGTAATCTGAGTCACCTTCCTCGCCGCCTTCCTCAGATAAGTACAATTGTATTTCTCGAGAACCTTCTTATTTCCCAATCGGACGAGATTCATGACGGTGACCGACGACGAAGCGTGCCCCACGGCGGCACCCTCCTCGCAAACGCTCGCCCACATGCCGTCGGCGCCGTAGGCGAGACAACCGAGGGTCGCCGCTGTTTGTAGATCCCATTGCTCATGAATATGCACGAGCAGACGTCCGGACGTCCAACCGGCGGCGTCCATTACGCCTCGCGTCGCCGCCGTCCACGATTCGAGCTCCTCCGGCATGGAATCGCCGAGATCTTCGTAGACGAAGCCGAAGATTCGCTCGGCGGGCGGCAGCGCGGCGACAAATTGAATTATACGCAGCACGCGTTCGGGCGCGACGCACATCGCGTGACCGAAGTCGCGCAAATTGATGAGAATGCGAGCGTCGGCGTAGATCTCCGTGCGTACCCATCGGAAGAGCTTCAGAAGCATTTGACAGTGGGCTTCGACCGTCCACTTACCGCCCCAATCGCAATTCCCGCTGGCGAGATCCATTTCGAAGACGGTGTGACGTAGCCCGTATTTCTTATTCTTTCGAAGCGATATCGGTATCGTCTCGGCGTCGTACGTGCCGTCCTTCTTCAGACCTTCGGTCACTTCGGAGAAGGAGTAGAAATTCGTGAAGTCTTCGCCCGTGTCGACGAGCCATTGGCAGAAATCGTCGTCGACTCGAGTCGCGTGCGAGAACGACGCGACGATGATGTCCTTGATGCCCGTCTTTTTGACTTCGTTGAAGATGGCGATCTTGTTTTCGATCGTGTGACCGCGCAACTGGCCGACCGTGCTCTCGCGAATCGAGTTGTCGAGAACAAAGAAGTCGAGATTCTTCAAGCGATTCAGTCGCTTGCGACGGAACTTGTCGACTCGGTGTTTCATCTGACGAACTTGCTCGTCGATGACGGCGGAGGCGGCCGCGGCGGAATCGCTCATGTTCAGTTCGAATCGAGTTACTACTGGTATGCAGTCGCGCAGGCGGCTTTCTTATATAGGGCCTCACCGCATCCGGGTTTAAACAACAACAAGGTTAATCTATTTTGCTTATCGTCAATGCTAACTGTATCTCAATCTGAAAGCGGCCGGGTGACCATGCTGAGAACACATCCTTGGTCTTTCAAACTAAACATTGAGCACTCTCGTGACGTCAGCAATAAACCTTAGAAGTGGCTGTTTTTGTTCCACTTTGCCGGAGGCATAGATCCCTGCCGGAGGTCTATGCGCGCCTGCACGTGCTCGTAAGAACGCTAGCGCGCGCCTCACGCTGACGCAAAAATGGAGGAGCCACGCGACGTCGTCGTTGCAAACGTAAACCGCTCGCAAAGCGTCGTGCACTCAAGCGAAAAATTTCTAGATCGACTCCGACGGATATCTATGGCTGAGAATCGGAAACGAAGGCGAATTTCGTCGCTTTCAGAAGCGCCTGGCTCTCCTCTGCTCCCAGCCGGGAAATCCCATCGTTTCCCCTATAAGAAAACAGGTAAAAGTTCCTCGCTCATTCGAGCAGGCGCAGACGTTCGATTTCGCATTAGATGTGCGTCGCGCGCAGCCAAAAGTGGGCGACACTTCGCCGAGCGCGCATTCTCCAAATTTTTCCCGAGGAGAAAAACGCCGAGTACGCGCACCAAAACGATCTCGTATTTCGTCGCGAAAAAGACTTTTAGGCTGCTCTACGTCGATTTCGGCGACAGCGAAGTCTTGCCGTTGAATTGGTGCGCACGTGCGTTCGCGCGGGAATTTTTTTCGGGAATTGAATTTGTAGTTTGTATCCGGGTCCGTTGGCTCTTATGCAACCGTTACCGTTTGCAAAAAAGTGCTGGCTTCACGGCGTGGATCGATCTCTCCTGATCGACGAGTAAGGGATTACTGATTTTTTATTTATGAATTAACTCAATTAATTAATTAATTAATTAATTAATTAATTAAAGGTCTTCTTGTGGTGGATGGACTGAGGAGGCTATGGCCTGCTTTGAGTCGTTGACCAGAGGTTGTTTTATAATCTCCTTATGCTTCTCTCTCTCTCGATGATTTTTTAGCTGGAAATCTGACTGCTAAAATGATGGGCTTGCTCGAACGACGAAATGTCAATTTAGTTTCGCTCTATTCGTCGTCGTCGCCGTCAGACGGAATTTTTTGCGTCAATGAAGAACTCGTGAAACGTCTCTCAGTCTCGGAGTCTCGGGAGATAAAATTGCCTCGCGCGGAAGTGCGACAGAAGCAGCAGCGTCTAGTGACTGGAATCATGGAGTCGCCACCTTTGAAGGGAGCACCAAGACTTGCAGCAGCTCTTTCTCTTCCATCAAAACAGAGGCAACAGCTACAACCAAAGCAGGTACCGTTACAACCAATTGACCCACGTCCTTAATTTTTTAGCAAAAATTCCCTAAAGCCTGCAGATCCAGATGTAAGAAGAAAACTTTCAACTGTGCTGGAAGCAATCCCGTCGCAGACGAGCAGAGTCACTGAAGTGAAGCCGGTTTTAATTAGTTAATCGAATAATGATGCGGTTTCAGAATCAAATTCCAACTGATGACGATGTCTTCGTTTTTGGTGCTGACAAACCGACCGTGCCGATACGATCCATAGCGGAAATGCCTTTCTCACCCTACATATGCCAGGTTACAAATATAACAGGAACTCGGTCGCGAAGTCTCATTTTTTTCTCTCTCTCTCGCGACTAGCGATTAAAGGCTCTTCACTTTCGCAAGCCGACGCCCGTTCAGGCGTACACCTGGAGGCCAATTTTTAGAGGTACGGTCCAATCGTGTGCGTTTCCCTGTGGAAATTTTTAATTAGGAGCCAATCTCGTGGCCGTTTCTCCTTCGAACTCTGGAAAAACGCTCGCCTACCTGCTACCGTTATTGACCGCCATTTCAAACCAGAAATCCTATGAAGCTCTTCCGCTGGCAACAGGGGTGCGAGGCTTATTGGAAAGGGAGGCATAGTTTGACAGTTTCTCTCTTAGCCATTGGTTATCATTCTTTCGCCGTATTGGGAGACGGCTTTGTTTACGTACAGCCAAGTCCAATGTTTCTCTGCCCAGAAGCAGTTTGAGTACGTAAGACTCAGTAATATGTTCTACACGCTTTAGGAGTCTTTCATAGGACGGTGTTGTTGTATGGTTCCACTGAGGACGAATCCGATTGGGTAGCCCCTGACTGTGAATACGTTGCCTCCTCCGTTTTAAACCGTCTACTGTTAGTTGTCTCTTTTGCGCGGCTGCGACGTTTTGGTGTCGACGCCTCACTGCCTCCTCAAGGCTCTCAAGCACAATTATACAAACCTGATGAGGATATGTCACCTGGTGCGAAAATTTGACCGATGATATATCAAACTCAACTGATATACAGGTTTTTGACGATGCCGACGTTTTGACCGAAAAGTTCACTCTACAGGTGACGGCGCACTCGCAGTCAGCGAAAAAAAGAAGATCGAGCGTCAAAATTTAGATTCGGGAAGTGTTGCACGAACTTGGCAATGCAATCGAACAGCGTCACCGAACCGTAAAGGAGCCCGCTCTTTCCTGCCAGCGGCTCCTGTTCAGCTCCACGTGGACTCCAGCCGTCGAGTCGCTCGTCAACGCGTGTCTTTCCAAACCGCTCATTGTAATGGCGAGCAAGTTCTACGCGGCAATATATTGGAAAATCAAGCAGGTAGAATGTGTACCAACGTCATATGAGACGGGGGTCTGTTCTCTTGCCTTAGGTGGTGCATTGTGCGTCTGTGGAAGAAAGCCTTTGCGCTATAGCGGAAAATTTGCTCCACGAGCACGAGCGCTTCCTCGTTGTGACGTGCAGTGAAGCTCAAGCGAAACGAGTCGAAGTGGTAAGAGGGGATTAAATAATTAATTAATTCTATATGAGGTGGGGACGGGTTCTGCAATCTTTTTTATTGTTTTATGTGCAGATTTTGAAGCAGCTTGGTGTGAGTGTAGCTTGTGCTGTGCAAGATGCCGCCGATCCTCTTCTACGTCAGCTCATGAGAGAGTGGACGAGCACTTCGAGTCGACTGAAAATTTTAGGTAATTAGATGCATCGCAGGACACGTGCATCTCCGGAATTCGAATCTTTAGTGGTTCGAGAAGTAACGTTTCAATTGTTGCAAATTTCCAACGCTTCTGCTATGATTCACGTTGATTTTCCTACGACTCGACGTATCTATACACAACGCATGATGGCAATGAAAGACGCGGCATCAACGGGAAAGGTAGCAGACGAGCTGTCTACCACTGTTCCCGTGAACGGAGCCCATTCTTAAATAGCCTTGCGTTTCTCATCTTATTCTAACTGAGGAGTCATATGCGCGTCTACCTCTCGTCGTCGAAATGCTGCGGGCTTTTGGTCATTCAGTTGATGAAGAGCTGAAACAGAGAGCGAAGGAAGCAATCAAGGTGACCAGTAAAAAAAAGGTGTACCAATGATGTGTGACTCTAGTTGATTTCTTTACAGAGTGCAGAAAGAACGAAACGGTCTCTCCCAATCAGCAAGCCGTTGCTCGCTTTTGGGCACTTTAAGTAGAGGGGGGAAAGATTCTTTGTTTGATTTGCGCTATGCACCGGGTTTAGGTATTTAGGATTGCCAGATTATCGGCAAGCTGTGTGGCCCGATTTGGACTCGCCTTCTCTGCCGGGCGAGATGCAATTGCCGTCTTCTGGTCTTGCAACGGTAACGACCTCGTCTTTTGAATTTTCAGTCCAAGGTTTTTCCTTCTTGGTAGCTCAAGATACTGCACGTGGAAGACGCTTCCTGCTTCTGGGCTAGGTTGCTTGACTTTGAAGGAAGACCTTTTCCTTGGGAGACGCAATTGAATCTTGATCTCCAGAATCTGCAGTTTGATCCTTCTCTCTGTACTACTGACTTCAGCAATTTCGAATGACAAATCACTTTCTTTTTCTTAGTTGATTGCGAAGAGGGGGTCGTGTGCGCGTGGAAAAGCGAGGAAAACGCCTGTTATCGGGTCGAGATCAAGAAATTGACGGAAAAAGGAGAGATAAAGGTATGCAAAGGATGTGTGCGCGGTAGAGAGTCTAATTTTAGTCATTGGTTGCTAGTGTTTTCTGATTGATCATGGTTCTACTAAACTAGTCGATTCTTCTGATTTGTTTCAATTGCCCGCCGAATTGCGACGACAGCCGCGTTTGGTTTGCTACGATTTTATTAGATTCTTTATGTTGCACTTTCTGGTTGTTTCTAGGCTGTGCGCGTCTTTCTCTGTGGGATTCAGCCAACCAATTACGACAAAGCGTGGACTCCAGAGGTACCTACATATCATATGCGATGTGCGTTTATCCTTACTTCTCATCTGAGGCTACGGAATTTTGTCGCTCCGTTGCTGAAGGACAAGAGATGAAGGGAAACGTTGCTTTAGCGTAAAAACGACTTTTTAATAAGAAAGCTTAGCTGAAACCAATACTTTGCAGCCTTAAAAATACCCTATTTTTGACGTCGCTGGCTCAGCCTTGCAAACTGGAAGCAATCAATGTCACCGATTTTAGTAGAAACGTGAAACGAATACTCATAAAAGAAGGGTTTGCTGAATCCAATCCAAAAGTATGCCTGTAGTCGAAGAGAAACGCTTGAAACAATTCTTTTTCTTTGTCATCCCTAGCATCTTAGAATTCTACGATCTTTAGCTGGTTCTTTGGCGCCGCAGGAAGACGAAACGGTGGCACGCAAAGACGATGAATGGAAGGGGTAGGATACCTCGGGAGCGATGGACGAGTTTTGATTTGGCATTCTATAGCGAAGTCGAATCGGTTTCGTTGCCCGAGAAAACGTACGTCGACGTCTTTGTTTGCGAAGTGGAAACGCCGCAGAAGTTCCACGTGCAGCTGATAGACAATTTGAAAAAGTAATGATTATTATTATTATTATTATTAGCAAACACGATACACTTTCTTTGCACATTTTTTCTTAGTCTCAATACGTTGGTGAAAGAGCTGAGTCGAGTGGGCGATGCATCACGCTTGCCGGACGATGCTGACGACATTCGCATTGGATCCTATTGCTTGGCCCGATTCGCAGACGATGGCTTGTACGCGTGACTGCTCTCGCGCGTTTTCCAAGCGTGATCTTGAATGTGTTGTTCCCAGGTGGTATAGAGCCAGGGTCCAAAAGAGAGAAGGCTTGAAATTTCACGTCTACTACATCGACTATGGAGACACGTCTCTTGTTGGCCGCAAAAGGATTCGACCAATCAAACCCGAATGGCTTGAAGTATAAATGAATATATTAGAAGATATTTAATTAATTAAATAATAATTTGACTTTGCGTGTAGTTGCCTATACAAGCTGTTGAATGTTCTCTCAGCGGAATTGAGTCCACAGGGGTCGATTGGTCTCTCGACGCTGGCGATCTTCTTTGGAACGTCTCTAGAGATAAGACCTTAGTTGCGGAGGTAATATTTTTCTCGAGGCTATTTTGTTTTCCGATTCTCACCGGTTTAGGTCAAGGAAGTGCATGCTTCTGACTCGATGGGCGCTTTTAGATATGAAATTGATCTCTACGATACGTCGGGCGACGCGACCATCAATATATCTCAACAGTTGATTGATGCTGGGTTTGCAGTTCCAGCCCAACGCGCATTGGTGAGGTAGAAAAATCAATCAAAGGCATGTCTAGATGCGCCTGTTTTTTCTACTCAGAACGCTGATAGTGAAGACAGTGACAATGCAGTAATGAGCAATGTGCTAGTATTTTTTTTATTTCGAACTTCTTTTCTCAGCACTGGAGCCGCAGACTTTCCGCATTGTGTTTGGCGATACTGAAGGCTAAGGTTCATAGATCTGAGCTGTGATGACGTTTCTGTATTTGTGTGTGATTAGACTTTAGACGAACAAATGAAACTGGCCGAAGAGTTTCGTTCTCTAGCGTTTGATAATATGAAGTCGTCACTAGTTTGTTTGTGTTTTTTCTGGTATTGAAATGGGATTCTCTAGGAACAAGGATGAAATGCAGCAAGGCGATGGCTTGACGTATTTGTTGAGTCTCGTCAAGGCAACCTGTCTCCCGGAGAAGGTTTTGAAGCACGTCCTGTATGGCGTCGCGAGTCTCTTATTCAACAGCAAAGGGTAAAAGAGAGATAGACCTCATAGGAAGAGTCAGGAGAGACTGTACGTATCTCACAGAAATTGCGAGGCGGTTTACAAAAGGGGAGACCTACAATCGTTTCTCAATGTCACGTCTTCAGTAAAAATTAACCCTATTAATAATTTATTAGTACAGTAAAGAGCCGTGTTTTTAGACGAGCTCTTCTCCCATTCAGTTCTGTTGTCTTTGCATTGTGCAGTGCTTCTTAGACATTCGAGGGTACTGCAGTCCTATTAGATTGTTTATGGTCAACTTGTGCTTTAGAGTTTCTGATTCATTGCGAGAAGACGGCGGGCTGAAGAATCTTTGCGCGCTACTGTCCCGATCAGACAACCCCAAAGTGAGAGGAAACAACTGCAATCTTGCTTTCTGTCATATCTCACTAGGTTCAACGTCGATTATGCATTATTCTGAACAAGCTGTGTTCAATTAGCATAAGGCAGAAAAGACGCGTTTTCAAAATTTAAAAATGATAAACACGTCTCTGGCGTTTAGGAATATCTTCGTTGTTTTCGCAGAGCAGGGGGTGAAATCAATTTTGAGGATAATCAGTTTGACTGAGACGGAAGACGATGTGAAGGAAGAGGCCGCTTCCACGTTGAAGATACTCATGAATCATCCCAGGTACTGATCAGGAAAAAGAATAGCCCAAAGCGTTCTTTGTGTCTATGGCATAATAGATGCAGAGATTCCTTTCGCGCTTATGGAGGCATTCCCGTTCTAAGTTCCCTCTTGGAGACAAGTTCAAAAGTGGAGCTTGTCGTAACAGTTTTGCAAACGTTTGCATTTGCAATAACGGAAAACTCTCTTACACTGAAAGCCCTGATTCGTTCTGGTATTGATGAGCGTCTGACAAGGTGAGTATTTACACAATTTTGCGTTTTTTCTCTTTTTTTCAGTGTACTGCGTAGGCTTTCGAAGAGATTGGGTCCTGTTGCGAACGAAATTCCTGTTCTTTGTTCAGACCTTCACAAACAAATAACCGAAGGAAGGGCTGCTTTGGAAAAGTCCCGATCGGCGCCGTCTGCGCTGAAGACGTCGTTGATTTCTCCTCAAGAAACTCTGTAAGCACCGCAACGAGAAATATGTCTCTAGTATCAGAACTGTTTTTTTGCGCAGCAGTCCTTCTGTTCAGTGGTGGCAAACGTCAAGTGCCGTGTTTATCAAAGTGCTTCAAAGAGACGTTCACTTCGGCAGAAAGAAAATGGAATTCGGGTTCTCTGACAACAATTTTAGCTTTGAGTAAGACATTCCCTGCTGCGACTCTGTGAGACCTTCCTATGCTCGTATTCCCAAGGGCTTGCGTGGTCCACAACAAGAAGTTCATCTTGGACTTGGATCTCTACAGTGCCATTGTTCCAGAGGTGAGCAGAGCTGAAAGAGGCGGCTGCCTGTTTGAACTGGCGAAAGAGAAGAAAGGCGAAGCGTGGCCAAGACTACTGAAATCTAAAGCCAAAGTACAGAACAGTACACCCAAGGCTATTTGACCAATAAAATCTGTTGCTTAGATGCCTTATATCCAAGTCAACTACGATCAACTCTCATACGACAGTGATATTGACGACACCGAAGGTACTACAGTACAGGAGGCATTAGATCAAGCAAGCAAAGTGTGTCTGAATAGAGGAGAATAAGACTAGTCAGGGAATCAGGAAAGAAGACTACGACTCAGTGCAAATCATCCCAGCTGGTATGCCAAAATCCTATTATTCATCGGATGAGAGCGAATCAGACTCAGACGGCTCAAACACGGACACTGACTAAACCGAGTAAGTGCTACGCTACCAAAGTTCCGACTCTAATTATTTTTCCGTTGCGTTGCGTTCCTAACGTTTCTTGAATCCATATTTCTTTCTCTCGTAAAAGAGATCGGTTTTGGCGCTGCCCAGATTGACGATTTTGGGACACCCGTCGCGATCCTTTTCCTGAACGGTGCACTCTTTGCAGTAATAAGCGTCCGAGACGCCCGGACCGCCGCAGATCGTGCAACGTCCTTGGTACGACCCGTAGTTGCATTCGTCGCATATGCGAACGAGCGTGCACGGTCGCACGTACGAGTCGCATATCACGCACTTGCCGTCGCCTAAATGGGATGCGATTCGGTAAGGATTCGACTCCTTTAGGTTACCTTTCGCTACTTTTGCTTACATTTTTCGCACAGACGGCCGATGGCTGTAACGAGAAACGTGTTAGTTCTATGTCTGGTCGTTTATCGCGTTAGAGTACCGACGCCAGGCTGCTTTCTGCACATTATTAGGTCGGGATGATGCTTCGCCATGTTTCGGTAACGCGCTCTCCCTGACGTCATTGTAAGCTCCTTCTCTTGACGTCACATGAATAAGCCCTATGGACCCAGAGCTGGACGACCTAACGACTGTTCTGTCTCTTTTTGCACAGTTCGCCTCGGATCCCTATGTTGAGGTAGGCCGAATTGAACCGAACACGTTACTGCTTACGTTGGCGTTAGCGTACAAGGAGCATCGGTATCGATGCCGAAAAACGCGAACAATGCGGATAATGTAGCCTTCTACCTTTGAAAGACTCTTACTTACAGCTTATTGGCAATATTGCGTTCGCATTTTATTACAGTAGATGGGAGTGGCCTCTTTATTTTGTAGAATGTGATACAGAACGAATCGTTTGTTTTCAGATGGTAAAATTGAATCGCAAAGAGGGGCTACTGGGATTGTCTGTGGATCCAGGGATCCAGGGGAAACTCAATGTTTAGGGACAGGAATTTACATTTCTAACATCCATCCTCATTTTCCCGCTTCAGAGTCTGGCGGGTTGTTCGTTGGAGACAGAGTTTTGGCAGTAAGTGAAGCCACGCAATAAGGAAGTAAATGTGTCATTTCTTTTAGGCTAACAGTCTTGATTTGAGACTTGATACTACGTCTGCGCGACTGAAGCGTGCAAGTGATCCAGTTGTGCTGCTAATAAGGCACGAATACAAGGTATTAATAAGTGACTGAGGTGAATGTACATTGACGGACCGGTGGGGCAGCTCGTTACTTTACACAGAAACAGGAATGGCAGATTTGGGTTCACACTTGAGCCTTCAAATGGATGGGTAGAAATTACTGACCTCAATTCAGTACGTTCTTAGAGGTAATTAACGCGGTAGATGATGCGCTAATCCTATGTAGGATATTTCAAGATCGGGTACGCGTTGGACAGCGTATAGTTGCAGTAAATGGTATTAATATGACTGGAAGACCTTTATTAGAAGTTCATTCGGCAATTACTCTCGTTCTTAATGAGCTCACTCTAATGGTGGCCAATGCTGACAGAGCAGGAACAGACTTGCAGTCTGGGGACATGAATCCGCTTACACATATGCAAACCAGCAATGATAAGGAACAAGAGCTTGGTCATCTGGAAACGCAGTGTGAAGAGAAGGATCGACGTATTGAGAATTTATCTGACGAAAATGTCGGATTGCAAAGAGAAAAAGAAGCACTCTTACATCAACTCGAGGAGGCTGTCGTTCGATGCCAAAATCTTCAAGCAGAAGAGTATCAGATGGAAGTCACGCTAGATCATCTGCGAGAGTTGAATCAAGAAAAAGATTCGTCTATTCAGAAGCTGCAGCAGCTTGAAAATGTTTTAAAAATTGATGTTCATGAAGTGGAGCTAACTGAACAAAGACTAGGCGGAGGAGCCTACGGAGGTAATGACAACAATTAAATAACTTAGTAGTAGTAAAGATA